>NC_046664.1:53348948-53386881 GCF_010883055.1 Belonocnema kinseyi
GTCAGGTTCAAGGTCATTGGAAGGTCAAATCGAGAGAAAACGGTAAAAAAATCCAAAAAAATACGTTATAGGTTTTTGGAGTCGCTAATTACGAATCTGGTACCCGTTGAACTCTATCCCTTCAGGTTCAAGATCATTTTAAGGTCATTTGAAGGTCAAATCGAGAAAAACGGTAAAAAAATTATAAAAAAATATGTTATAGGTTTTTGGGGTCGCTGATTATGAACCTGGTGTCCGCTGACCTTTATCGCGTCAGGTTCAAGGTCATGGGAAGGTCAAATCGAGGGAAAACGCTGAAAAAAAATATGTTATAGGTTTTCGATTTGACCTTCAAATGACCTTCAAATGACCTCGAACCTGAAGCAATAGTGTTCAACGGATGCCAGATTCGTAATTAGCGACTCCAAAAACCTATAACGTATTTTTTTGGATTTTTTTTACCGTTTTCCCTCGATTTGACCTTCCTAACGCGATAAAAGTCAAAGGACGCCAGATTTGTATTCTGCGACCCCGAAAACCATAGTAAACCCGAGCTAACCTCAGAATACATGTTTAAGAGTGTCAAATCTCTCGAAAATACAGTTGGTGGGTAGTGGTGTTTCCTACATTTGTAGGGAGGTGGGGGTGGCTGGTGGGTGGAGGGTAGTCCGTTTAGCGTGCAATCGACTCGGGATACTTATAAGATACTACCATGATTTTTTCAAATTTTTTGGTCCAAAAATAAATTAGGCCAAAAACCGGTCTTACCGACCCTCCCCCTTTGCAGGCCATTTCAGTTGCACATTTCATCTTCAATAATATTTTTTCTGAAAACTACTAGATTTCAATGCTTAATATAAGTCAACAGTAGAATGATGTGCAATTAATAAACTCAGGGGTTCTTCAAATAACTTGAGAGTTAGTTTTACAGGTATATAAACAACTACAAGTAGAAAAGAAAAGGATATAAATTATCTATATTCTACCTATACCAGTCATCCCTATGTATACACTAGGGTGGTCCTATTTATAATCATTTGAATAATATAAAGCACAGAAAAATCTAATTTTGAAAGTGACAAAAATATCAAACATCTGGAACCTTGGAGCATGAAACAATTATTGGACCATGAAATTCAGCACTTCATCATAGCGAATTTAAGTAACTTTTTTAAGCGATTTGAAATCTTGACATCTTTCCTTTAAAAAACGCTTCGAAATGAATCAGAAACGAAGATTACCTGCATGGTTTAACAATTGTTAAACATTTAACAGTAGTAAATGATACTGCTAAATACATTGTCTTTGGTCAAAAATAATGTTTTTCCATCAGTGTTGTAATTAGAATGCATATAAAATGGATTTAGATTATATTTGATTATATCATTTGAAATTTTTTCATGAATATCAAGCTGATATACGGAAGACACAAAAAATATAAATTAATATATATTCACGAAAATAATTCCATGTGTTATATTTTATATTATTTATCCACATTTTTAATTGAAAACTGCTTAAACAAATGAAAATTGTTAAAACATTAAAATGAAGTTTTTGACAGAATACAGTACTCCCCGAATTAATTTAATACTATGTTTATTTCAGGAAATACGATTTTTAAAATATTTTAATAAATATAATAGTTTAAACAATTAAAGCTAGTCAATACATTTTTTCTATTCACTATACATTCAGAAAAATAATTGTATGTATTCTGGCTGTATTTTGAGACATTTGAAAAATAAACAATATTTAATTATTTCAATAATGACATAATGTTTTTAGAAATATTTGCTACTCCAAGCAATGACAACTAACACATTTCAATAAGCAAGTACGATTATTTTTTACATTTTTTGGTAAATAAGTTTAAATAAGTAAAATTTATTTATTTGTAGTTTTTTATTTTTAGGTCATATTTAAGGCACTGCATGGGGCGATTAGGACGTTTTAAAAATAAGAATTATTAGTATGATTTTGTTTCGTAGGCACTGTTCTTCAATCCCTAAAGAGATTGACACCTTTCGTTGAAACCCTGGAGCATGAGTTCAATTTTTCAAAATTCAAAAATTTCCCCATGTTAATTAAATTGTATTTTGAAGTGCCCGGTGGCACGTGTTAATATTTGAATTTTGTAAAAACAAGAATTACGGATTTATTTCCTTCGGAAATGGAAATTTGGGGGTTGGGGATGACTTGCCTTCTAGAGTGAAAAAAAATTTGCAAGGCATTTTTGGACCATCCTAATACACAGCATAGATTGGTGTGGTAAAATTCTTCTAAAAAATCCGTATGCTTAAATCAGGTCTCTTTTGGAGTAAAAGCATAATTTCGGAAATATTAAAATGTTTTCCTGAATATTCAAGATTTGTGTTAATACCTCTAGGACTATGGATTTGCTAGTAGAAATTCAGCTCTTTGAATTTTTCGAAATTGCGTCTATGCTTGTAGTTCCGTTGTTGTAAATTATTCCATGATTCTTTTCTTCCATGGCTAATCGTTTCTCGATGGTCATCCTAAGCTTCTGGTGCTGCTGGATTGGAGTCCATCCATTAATAATTTGATTTCGGGAATTAATTTATGAGCATTCAGGCTCTTTAAGCTTCTTGGTTTGTCTCTACTTCTATTTCATTTCTATTCTAATTGAACCTCTCCGGATCGAAAGGGATACGCGTGGATTTAACCTGAAAAGTATTGTCCTGAAAGTCAAATTTAAAAATCGTACGAATTTTAATTTTAAAAACTGATTCTTGCAGAGAATTTTAAGGCACATCTTTTTTTTAGTTTTCAAAAATTTATAAGTTTTATAGTTTTTGAATAAATTGGTAAAAAAAAGATTTTTTAGAAACAAAAAATTTCAATATTTTTTCACTTAAGCTCGTCCTAACTTAGCCAATTTTGGAAATCTTTTGATTCTGTTGACAGTAAATTACGTGTCAAAGTCTTCTTCAACTATTTGAGAAAGAAAAACGTGAATATTTGTATAAACAAAAAAGTTGTTAATTTTTTTGTGAGGTTTTGTAAAAATCATGAATTTTAACCTTCAAGCGCTTCGTGTATCGAGCGAATTTCAAGCTACGAAAAACTTACAGTGACAAAGTTGTTCATTAAGGTTCAAAGAAGTTTTCTGTAAATTTTGGGATCAATCGCATTAATGGTTGCAAATTCTGAATGTTTTAAATTACAAGCGGAAGTCTTGTGCTGCCCTATGCACGTGCCTCCTTGGCTACGAACGTGTAGCAGCGGACGTAAAGATCAAATCTGATAACAAAGTAATACTCAAGATATCATCAATGAAATAATTTATTTATTAGACATTTTGAACATCAAATTATTTAAATAATTCTTTATTTTAAACTACATTCATTTTTAGATTCTTTCTTAAATTAGTAGGGTATTAACTAAAATAAACTTGTCTCAAAAATAATACCTTTGCAGGTATTCTAAGAGATAATCCATTCACTGCTTCTTCGCTTTATTTATAGTATATTTTAGAAGAAAACTACAAACG
Source organism: Belonocnema kinseyi (assembly GCF_010883055.1). Classification (NCBI taxonomy): domain Eukaryota; kingdom Metazoa; phylum Arthropoda; class Insecta; order Hymenoptera; family Cynipidae; genus Belonocnema; species Belonocnema kinseyi. The sequence continues at coordinate 53,352,442 of NC_046664.1, forward strand.
GTTATTATTTTTGTTTTGGTATCCGACTTGACCTTCACGTCCACTGCAACACGTGCGTAACCGAGGAGGCACGTGCATAGGGCAGCAGCGTAAAGATTTCCGTTTGTAATTTAAGACATTCATAATTTTTTAACCGTTAATGCAATTGATCTGAAAATTTCCAGAAAGCTCCTTTACACCTTAATCAACAACTTTGTCACTGCAAGTTTTTCGTTGCTTGAAATTCGCTCGATAAACGAAGCACTTGAAGGTTGAAATACATGATTTTTGCAAAGCCTCACAAAAAAATTAACAACCTTTTTGTTTATGAAAATATTTACGTTTTTCTTCCTCAACTAGTTTCAAAAGACTTGAAAATGTAATTCAGTATTAATTACGTTGACAAATTCTGGAAATTGATTGAGTTAGCGCAATTGAAGTGAAAAAAGATTGGAATTTTTTTTCGAAAAATCTAGTTTTTATCAATTACGTCAAAAACTGTAAAACCTACAAATATTTGCTAAAGTAAACAAATATGTGCCTTAAGATTCTCTATAAGTACCAGTCCTTGAAATTAACATTCGAACGATTTTAAAAATTGACTTTCTGGACAATGATTGTCAGGCTGAATCCACGCGTATCACATTTTGATCCGGAGAGGTTCAATTGTATATCTATTCTTATTTATCAGACCTTTGACATCAAAACTTTATTTATTTAGTGGCTCACATGAAATAGAATGACCCATTAGTATAATAACGTACCTGTCGGATACATCTTTCGGCGAAATTTGCGTGATCGAGTAGCTTTTTCAACATCGCTCCAGATCTCAACGGGGATTTCACACCTCGCGTGTGTGTTCTGCACGCCTGTAGACACAAAACGTGACGATGACCCCCGGTGAGCTTGACTTGTCGGCATTTCTGCCTGTTATAAGCCATACAACAGGCTGTGAGAACGTTCGATAAAAAGTCTCTGATAGATGCACGAACGGTGCGAGGCGAAACCACCGTTCGTCTTCCCCTGCTTCTTTCTTAATACCCTTTTTTATCTTCATTTTTATCCCTTCATCGGATCCGCCCACATTTCGATGGGCACTTTACGTACGAGCGTTTTCGTGCTCCATGAATCTGAGTTATCGACATGTGTGAACACGCGCCGTGACTGGGAAAATTGACCTTGACTTTTTTTTTAAGATCTTCAAATTATTTTTTAATTGTAAAAGGAGGGAACAATGGAATTTTTTTGAGTTTTTTTTTATACAAATGTTTTTTAGTCAAAGGTTATTATTAAACTTGTATTATGCTGAAGTAATTAGATGCGCTTTCTGGACAATTTGGAGAAAAACGAATTTTAACAAGTCCAATTGCAACACCCGGCTAGATCAGGTGGTATACGCAGAAACAATTCTACCAATTCCAAAATGAAACTTTTTTTTCATTTTAATAATTATTTGATTATATTATAAATAATAAGGCCTGAATACATGCTCCTAATAACTTACAGTGGAAGTTTAAGACCTTCTGGAAAATTAGAAAATCTTGGTACTTGGTAATCAGTGTGTGTTTAAGATCCTTAATATGAAATCTCTAAACGATATTGTCGATTTCGATTGTCACACTACTCGATTTTCATTGCTATATGCGTAAGACACGAGTTATGGATGGGTTAGACAGAGTTGGAAAATATTGAAAAAATTGTCACGATTGCTCGTTCTTTCATAGCTACACGCGTGCGAAGGGGACACTCGTGAGTCACCGTGAGTTAGACAGTAATGGAACGTTACACGCGTTTTCTGGAAGTTAAATGATCCAAACGGAGCTGGCTTGATCTGCGCTTGCTTGGATTTGAGTGATGTTCATTGACTACGGTGCGTATCTATATTTGATTTTTAAATACATACGCGAACTAGAGCCAAAGAGCGACGCACAGTTCAAGCATGCGCAAGTATTTTTGGATCACTGTTGGGAATAATAATCGAATCAAATTTTGAGGTCGATAATATTATTCAACGCTTCTCATTTACCACCACCTATCCACCCGTACCACTGCAATCGCAATACAGGGCATCTGCTTGTTATTCATGATCGAATTCTTATTTCAATTTAAGCCTTTCTGCTTGTTATTTATGAACGTATTTTCATTACAATTTCGGAAAGGACATTTTAAAGTCTTCAAAGCATTTGAACAAGCTATCTGGACCATTCAATGTATCTACCTGAGTGCCTGCGGAGAATTTCCCAGAGCTTCTCAGAGCCTTGAGAATCTTTAGCATATACTCTGAGATTTCTATCGGTAGGATTAGTATATTTTCAATTATAAGTTAGTGTTTAATCCATTATTTGTTATCAATATGAACATTAACATTAAGTGATATTTCTATGAAGCATGGAATTTGTTATTAAAGTGCATTGCTGGCGGAAAATGCGATAACAACTTTTGAAATTTTGAGGTTAGGAATTAATTTTAGAATACAAAAGCGAACTGCTGGTCACAGAATTAGATAATTTTGGCCACTTTCATGTAAATCTTTCGTATATATCTACAAAAATCTATCCAATATTATTTGTTGCTATGAAAGGTTACGAAAATGTACTACAAAAACTTTAAGAATGTTAAGCTTTTACTGAAATTTTTCTTACAAATTTCATAAAGATTTCATTCAAATTTATAAAATATTTGGTGAAAAAACAGAAACTATTTTAATCAGAATTAAAATAAAAAATAGCTTTTTATGTTTTCATCTTACGTCCTTTTAATAAATTTGTTTACTGCGAGCAATTCGCTCTTGAATTGCAAAATGTAATATTAACCTCAAAATCTCAATAAGTTGCTACCGCATTTTTTATCAGCAATGAAATTTCATATCAAATTCCATGCATCACAGGAATGTTTATATTGCATGCAAATATTAACTAAAACATTAACTTATAACTAAAAATACACCAATATTACACTAACTTTACTCAATATCAGAAAAGTACCATTAAAATCCTTGCACTTGACCTTCACAACAAAACAGCTGTATAAAATGTATAGGCTTCCAATGTTTTATGTGCTTTTAAACAATATATGGTTTAAGAAATGTGGGGTTGAATGAATTATGTTCAGGTTTATGGATGAATCGGATCTTCATAATTATATTTCTAACAATAAACACAAATTTTCAACAAAATACGGGAATTTTCAAACAAATAATTCCATTTTTAACTAACAAAAAATCAAGTTTGAATAAAAAATATCAAATCTTAAACAAAAATAGAATAATTCAGTTTTTAGTAAATAAAACTTAATATTCAATAAAAAAATGAATTCCAAAAATTCAATCCAAGTACAATAATATATAAAGTATTCAAAATAAGATTGAATTCACTTAAATTCAGGCAGGTTCTACACAATATATAGCAGAATCTTTCAGCGATTAACAATTTTGTATAGTTAATTATGCAAGACGTTTTTTCTGATATAAGACAAAAAAAATGGAATTTGGACATGTATGTTAAGAATAATAAAAAACAGATTAATTCTTTAACCATGAAATAATTTTTAAGAAAAAAGATGAAGTTTCAATTAGAAATATCAAATTTTAAACAAAAACAGAATAATTCAGTTTTTAGTTAATAAAAGTTAATATTCAATCCAAAAAATGAAATTTCCGAAAGGTTATTAAAAATTTTAATTAAAACAGATGAACTTGACACCAAATAGTAAAAGTATTAACAAAAAAGATGAATTTTTAATCACAACGATTAATTTTCAATTAAAGAAAATTTTTTTTAAACAAATAATAGAATTATAAGCGAAATTAATTTTCAATGCAAGAACAATATTATAAAAAGAATTTAAAACAAAATAGAATTTACTTATAACCAGGCAGGTTCTACACATTATTTAGCAGAATCTCTCAGCGATTAAAATTCTTTTATAGTAAATTATGCAAGACGTTTTTTTCCAATCTGAGACAAAAAATCGAATTTAGGCATCTATGTTAAGAATAATAAAAAACAGATTAATTTTTCACCCACGAAATAATTTTTAACAAAAAAGATGAAGTTTTAATTAAAACAGATGAACTTGACACCAAATATTAAAAGTTTTGACAAAAAAGATGAATTGTTAATCACAACGATTAATTTTTAATTAAACAAAATTTTCTAAAAACAAATAATAGAATTATCAACTAAATTAATTTTCAATGCAAGAAAAATATTATAAAAATAATTTAAAGTAAAATAGAATTTACTTATAACCAGGCAGGTTCTACACATTATTTAGCAGAATCCCTCAGCGATTAAAATTCTTTTATAGTAAATTGCGCAAGACGTTTTTTTACGATCTGAGACAAAAATAAGTCGAATTTGGGCATCTATGTTAGGAATAATAAAAAAACAGATTAATTTTTTACCCATGAAATAATTTTTAACTAAAAAGATGAAGTTTCAACAAAAAAATGTCAAATTTTAAACAAAAATAGAATAATTCAGTTTTTAGTTTATAAAAGTTAATATTCAATCCAAAAAATGAAATTTCCTACAGATTATTTCAAATTTTAATTAAAAGAGATGAACTTGACACCAAATAGTAAAAGTTTTAACAAAAAAGATGATATTTCAAACACAAAGATTAATTTTCTATTTAAAAAAATGTTTTGAAACAAATAATAGAATTTTCCACTTAATTAATTTTCAATGCAAGAACAATATTATCAAAAGTATTTAAAATAAAATAGAATTCACTTAATATCAGGTAGGTTCTACACATTATTTAGCAGAATCTCTCAGGGATTAAAATTGTTTTATAGTAAATTATGCAAGACATTTTTTCCAATCTAAGACAAAATAATCGAATTTGGACATCTATGCCAAGAATAATAAAAAACAGATTAATTTTTTACCCATAACATTAATTCTCTACAAAAAAAAACGATTAGTTTTCAACCAACAATGATATAATTAAAATTTTCCTTAGACATTAATTTTTAGCAAACAAAACAAATCAAGAAAATAGTTCAATCCTAAATAAACAAGTTAAGATTTTAACATAGAAAAATAATTTTATACCAGAAAAACGAATTTTCAAGTGAAAAAATTAGTTTTTAATTGAAAATATCATTTTTCATCCTAAAATTGTGCAGTTGAATTTTTAATCAATTTTTAACAAAATAGTTGAACCCTTATCAAATAGATCAGTTTTCAAACAAATAGTGTAGTTTTCAACTAAAAAAGATAAATTTTCAATTAAATATATAAATATATAAAGCCAGAAATAGGATAATTTCTTTTTAGTTAAAAGAATTAATATTTAACAACAAACAATTAAATTTCAACAAATTAATAGAAATTTTACTAAAATAGATGCATTTGATGATACATACATAGTTGAACTTTCAAGCAAACAGATGTATTTTCAACCAAGAAGATTAATTTTATATAAAAAAGACGATGTTTAAAACAAATAATTGAATTTTCAGTCCAAAAATATTCATTTTTAATTCTAAATTTCAGTGTTCCACCAAAAGCGGGATAGTTAAATTTTCAGTCAAAGAATTTAATTTTTAACAAACAAAAAACGGAATGTACAACTTGATAGTTTTCTTCTTAATCACAATGATGAATTTTCAAACGAGAAGACTAATTTCCTACCGCAATAATGAATTTTCATCGAAATATGTGCATTTTCAAACCAAAGGGTTGTATTTTCAACTAAAAAAGATAAATTTGTATTTTCAAATATCAATTCTCTACCAAAAATGATATAATCCAATTTTATTTTACATAAATTAATTTTTGACTAACTATGAAGGAATTTAAAAAAAAAAAAATAATTGAACCCTCAATGAAGAAGATGAATTTTCAACCGCGAAGATTAATTTCCCTGTTTAAAAAGACGGTTTAAAAAAAATTATATTTTTAACAAAAAAAGATCGATTTTTTTTAAATATCATTTTTCTATCAAAAATGGTATAATCGAATTTTCTCTTGAAGAAATTATTTTTTTACCAAAAAAAGAATTTTTCATGTAATAACAGAATCCTCGAAACAAAGATGAAATTTCAATTAGGAAGTTTATTTTTCCACCAAAAATAACGAATTTTCAACAAAATTCTGAATTTCTAAACACTGCATCAAAATAGATAAATTTTTTCCAAATAGTACAATCTTTAACGAAAAAAGGTCGATTAAAAACTCATCTCTTTGGGTAGGAACTTGATTTTCTTACTGAACATGAACACAATGAAAATGTATCCCTTTGAGTTGAAAATTCAACTGCTTTTTAAAACTTGCCTTTTTGGGTGGAAAACTCAACCATTTTGTAGATATTTTTTTTCTTTGTTCGTTCTAGAGCTTTGTGCTCGATAATGTATGCACATATACATCTGCAACTGTAATTTGGTAGTTGTGAATTATCTTTGGTTACAGCTCCTTTGTTGAGGACTCGATTTTTTTTTTAAATTTGTATTTTTTGTTTGCATACAACTACTCTGATTGTTTTTATACAGACAATTAATTTATTTCCGAAAAAAAGGAATTTGAAAAAAAATAGTAAATTTTTTAACCAGAGATGAATTTTTAACTAAAATTATGAATTTTTCAACTAGAAAGACGGATTTTAAACAAATAAAGAATTGCCAGTTAGGGAATAAAAAAATTTGTCCCACTTCTTAAAATTTTAAGTCAAAAGACTATTTTTCTGTAAAACAGTTATAGCACCTTGACCCTCCATCTACCACCATCAACCAAATTTTTTACAAAACCTTCACCCCACATGATAACTTTTCAAATATTTCTTTGTTGAAAGCGTTACTTTGAATACAATATTTCATTAATTTCAATGTAATTTGAAATATAATAATTATTATTTTAATTTTAAACAAAATATTTACGCTTTTCATAAACTTTAATTTGATAAATCCAGGGGGAAGTGGGAGACTTAATTAAGCCCAATAATCGAAAATTGGCAAAAATTTGCCTTACAAAGTAGTGTAATGATTTAGTATAAATGGGAATAATGAAACAGTTATTGCTAAAAATGTTATGACATTGAACGCATGAATTAATGTTGGGGAGACTTAACCAAGATTTTCAGGGAAGAGTTTACCAAGTGGCAACAAGCTTATTACATGTGTTTTTCAACATATAAGGTCATTGTTGATTATTACAATGCGCCTTCAAAAATTTTACTAAATTGATTTATCAAAATTGTGGTGTGAAAATGCAAAGTTCATTATTTAAAGAATATGATTATCATCAACGTGAGCTACAAAATCGTAGTAAATGCTATTCATCAATATTAGATGTAAATTAATCTTTAATAAAAAAAGCTCATTTGGAATAAAATAGTTCAATCTCTACCTAAAAATAAAGAATTCGCTGAAATTCTATTATAAAAGATTAATTACAGTTTCAAATACAGAACTCATCCCTTGATGTCTTGTATTATTTTATACTAATATTTTGTAACATTCATTAAATATGTATAACATAGAAAAGATAGGCTTTTCATTTATTATTTTTCATAAAAAGATAAATAGGCGCGCGCAAGACTACTAGTAAACAGTAATTTTACTCAACCCTGACCAATCGACTTTTGAAACTCACTAATAATATCCAATTAAACTCACCGAAAAAACTTCCTGCCGCTAAAATTTTACTCGCAATTAGTGAAAAACCGAAAGATAAGAAAAAGAAAGGAGGTACGAAAGTCTAAAGAGCAGAATGATCTCATTCACCCGGAACGAAGGGGATTTGTAATGGCGTACTGACGAGGGAGTTTCCGGAAGAAAATTTGCGAACTATAGCTTCTCGATCTTTGCCCCGTTTTTTTTCTTTCATTTTCTTCATTTTTTCAGCTCTTTGCCTTCTTCTTTCACTCCACTTCTTGCCTCTCAGTTTCCACTTTTTCTTCAATCAACAAGTTTTACAAAGAATACCGCAAAAATCTCTAGCATGGCTCTTACAATAATTAGTCCAGCATCGGTTTTTCGTGATAATTAGCCACTCTTGGGAACTTCTTAATCCGAGCCCCTTGGTTTGAGTTCTAAGAAAAACGAAGGAGTAAGAATGAAGAACGTTGGTGAACACTGACCACTGGTTCAAGGGGTTATAGAAGTAAAACGTTGAAACTCGTATCGAACCCTTGGTTGGTAATATGCCCGAGTAAGTGCCCGCGAGAAGATCAAAGGAATTGAAAACCGATGCTTCGACTTCTCTCTTTCTCTTCTCTCCTTTCTTCCAAGATTAGGAAGTATCCCCCCCCCCCAACCCTCTTTATTATTTGACCCTACCTTTAAGGGGTTGGGAAAACTTGAACCGACTTTTGTGGTACTCAGTGGTCTTTCTCAAGAGGCTATAGTGAGTATTGCACGAAGTGAGGAAAGGAGATTTTAAAATGCAGTTAAGGATGAAAAAAGTACGACATAGGGTACTACAAAATCCAGGAGGGTGAACCAGATATGTATGAAACATAGTACGAAGCAGAACATTTTTTTATAATTTTCAGCAATTATTTCCGTGAGTTTTTTTTTGTGAGAGATACGGTAGAGACAAAGGGTAAGGAGAAGAAAGAGAATTGTAGCATGACGGTGAGAAAATGAAAAAGAAGATTAAGGGGTTAGATGAGAGGCACAGCAAGATCTAGGTGTTGAGAGGGATTAGGAAGGATGTAAGTTTAGACGGGAGAATTTAAGGGTGAGTGAGGAAGAGAGAAAAGAGAGGTATAAAAAGGAGAGGGGGTGGAAGGAGTCTGAATAAGTAGTCATAAGGAGGAGAAGGGATACTGGAGAAATGCGCGATTCTTCAGAAACATAAACAAGAGATACGGAAGAATAAATAACGCAAAGACAGTAAGAGACAGAGAGTAAGAGTAGAGACATAAGGGTGAAGGGATGATGTTATAGGGCAAAAGGATGATGATACATGGGAAAGGGCTGATGAGGAGTGAGGTGTGTGACGATCCGGAGGAGTATGGAGGTAAGATCAATAAGATAAAAAGGGTGAGTAAGAAGGTCAGAGTTTGGCGAAATGGGAAGTGAAAGGGCTAAAAGAGGGTGAATAAAAGGTTAAAGGAACGAAAAGAACCATCAAGAGGGGTGGGGTGTAAGAAGAAGCACATAAGAGGGCTTAGCAAGGGGTTAGGACCGATTCTGGAAAAACTATACTGACTTTTGTAGTTCCCAGTGACCCTTCTCAAAATTCTATAGCGAGTATAATGAGGATTCAAGATAGGAAAATTTTAAATATAGTTAAGGAAGAAAATGTTTGGTCAAGAGTGCGTCGAAAGCTAAGAAGACGAAATAAATAGGTATAAAAGGTAGCGCAAAGCAGAATAATAACTCTATTATCATTAAATTCTAGACACTCGCTGTTGTATTTTGGTATTTATTGATAGTGAGGGTTTAGGTTAAAGGGTAAGAAGAATGATGAGAAGAGTAATGTGAGGATGGGGAAAGGTTTTCTGAGAAGCAAAAGTAGTAAGAGGTTAAACATGGCTTGAGTGACAGTGCTTGAGGGTATGGATGAAGGCGTAATTAGTTGATTTATTAGGACAAATTGTTAAAGGGGCGGAGAGGAAGAAATTGTGAGTGATGCTGTGTTGTGGAGAAAGATCACAGATAGTGTTAAGTCAAGTTCTAATAGGGATGAGATAAAAAGGCTGAGTTGGAAGGTCAGAGTAGAGAGAAAAGGCAAAGTGTTGAGGGGCGGTCGAAGGGTATATTAATAGGAAGAATTAACAGAAAGGACGATATAGAGATAGGATATATGAGTGAAAGGCAGTGGGAAATAAAAGAAAAGATAGTATAAAAGATTGAGGAAAAGGGTAAGGGTGAAAAGATGATGTGAGAGAAGGAATTGTTGGTGAGATTGAGGGGAAGGGAAGTTAGGAGATAATATTTACTGTTTGAAAGGTACATAGAAGAACGTTCAAACTCGTATTATTGTTTCCTTTTTGTTCTCTCTCTTCTCCTTTCTTTTAACATTAGGAAATGTTCCTCCCACTTTCTTCCAATATAAAAAGGTGTTTCTCCCATTTCCTTATTCCGTGGTCCTTCTCAAGAGTCTATAGCGGATATTACGAGAAGTTACGAAAGGAAACTTCAAAATATAGTTGACGGAGAAAGCAGTATGTCAATGAGTACTGAGAAATTCAGGACGACAAATTAGATATCTCTGAATGGTAGGGGAAAGCAGAATTTTTTCTAATACCAAGCAATCTTTTCTGTAGCTTAGTCACAGGAAGGGATTAGAGGGACGAGCATGGAAAAGAAGGAGGAGAGTAGCGAAAGGGAGGAAAAGGGAAATAAAGGCTAAGGAATTAAATGAAGCGCATAAGAAGGTGAGGAAGTTACAGCAGGTGAATAAGAAGTAAAGGTTACAGAGGGTGGATAGAAAATGATGCAAAGTATAAGCGTGACAGAAAGTATCTAAGGGTGAGGGTGAGGGTGAGGTGTGGGAAATAGATGATAAGACCGAGTCTAAGGAATGTTAAAGTGGTAAGAAGTGGGTGAGGAACAGGGGTTGTATTAAGGTGAGAGATAAGGGAAATGAAGTGGGAAGGGTAAGTGAGGACTGAGGAGTTGAGGGTAAAAATGTACGGCAATGAAAGAAGCAATAGGAAGGTAAATAAATGGTGCGGAAAAGCGGAAGGAGTAATCCTGAAGTAGTTGTTTGGTCAGGAACAGAGTCCAGCAGTGTGTTTGGGGAGAGGTATTGGGAAGGTGAGGATGTAGGAGGGGAAATTAATAGTGATAGGGAGGGGAAGGGATGGTCGAATGGTGAAAGGAGGGTAAACAGCAGATCTAAAGAGGGGGTAGATAGTGGATTAAGGTTGTGAAGGATAGGGATGGGTAAGAGACGTTAAGTTAAGGAAAGGCAGTAGTAAATAATATGAAAAGAGGTTTCTTTCAGGGGAATTGGTTCTGATAACTTATCATATTTGATTCGATGTAAAATATGTTATTTAAATAGTTAAAAAATAAGTCTTCGAGGCATCTGTCTCGTACGTGGATACATTTTTTAAAAACTATTTTAGAATAAAATGATTTTTTTTTACTTCTCAAGTATTCTAAATATTTTAATCATCCACTGAGTTTTTTCAACTTAAAAGTCGTTCACACATTTTCGCAGCTTTCCAATTGTGAAACATAGAAGCAAATGGAAAATATCGATTTTACTTGAGTAAAAATAAAAACGTCGGTAGTTTAATAAAATAAAGTTTCCATATGAACTGATCCGGCCTATTTCTCGAGTCGGAAGATTCTGAGAGGTGGAAAAACCGGAAATGAAAAACTGTTCGGAATTCCTGTCGGATCCTATTCGCGGCCTCGGAATAAGTATTTATATAGTGCTGGCGAGTCATCGAGGTAACTGGTGTACAAGTACACGCAGAAGGTTAACACCATCAGAAGTAGGCGTCGCGGTGTCTCCGGCGATTGGGAATTGGCCTCTCTAACTTACTTCGTCCTCTCTTGCGTCCTCAACTCCCCTCCTTATCCTCTGCCTCCTTCACTCCCACTAGATTCAATCACACCGCGATACTGCGACGACCTCCTATTTTAGCTTCCTTTCCTTCTCTACCGATTTCATTTCATAATGTCCACAGTAGTCACCAAAGTTGTAAATTTTTCAATAAATTTAAGAATGTCTCTTTTAAGTTCTTTTTGCATTCATAAAATTAAAAATGGCTTAGTTATTATTCTATTTTCAGGTTAAAAACTTAATTCACATTCATTTTACTTGAAATTTTTATCAATCTAAATTCAAGACATTATTTGTCTTACTTCTTGGAGACAGAATGTACATAATATAATCGATAATAAAGTTATAAGTTAAATAATTCTGATAATACAATTTTGTGAATAATAGAAAGGAAATCGTATGAAATCAATCAGTGTATTTGACAGTGTTATATTTATGTCTTACAGTTTATAATTCCATATTTTATTTTCAAAATATACGCGCAGTTATAATTTATTATAAAATATATAATCTTTTCATAATTTTTAATCTTGCCCTCTTTCTTCTTTATTGCATAATTACATTTATAAACATAATAGTAAGACTGTCAAATACACTCATTAATTTTCTTTAATTTCCTTCTCATTACTTCCAAATTCTTATTCTTGAATATATATTTAGGTATTAACTTCATTATAGAAATAAATTAATTCAATTAATCAATTGCACAATGGCCATTTGGAAACATTATTTCCCATTTTTGTTTTCTTTCTTAGTTACTGGCGTTTTTCACTTTTCATTTTTTTTCTGTTATATCTTCCAGCGAATTTTGGTTGAAAAAATTTGATCGTAAAAAAATGTTTTTATAAGCAATCTACAAATAAACATTAGACCTCACATTTAGGTCACTATTCAAAATTTTTTGCTACTGTTAGAAAAAAAAATGATAATAATGATGTTATTCTCTCAAATTGCTCGCTATCAGATTGATTTTTTACTTTGCCTTAAAAATATTTTTAAACTTCTTCACTGTATTTAAAACATATCCTGTCTTCCTTCTCAGCAATCGCAATTTTTAAACAACTCAATATTATAAAGATTTTAAAACATTTCAAGGGATTTGAAAGGATTTTAACTAGTTCCAGAAGGGATTCAAAAAGTATAATCTAATTTCAGAAGATCTCAGCGTTTTTAAAATTTTTGAAAAAATAAAAAAATATATATTTCCATTTTAAGATAATTTACGGGATTTCGAATTATTTCAAGGAATTTGTAAAAAAATTAAAAGTAAAAAAATGCATTCGATTTTTAACAATTAAAAAAATTGGAGTGTATTTTATATTATTCAAAGAATTTTCAAAAATGTCAAGATTTTTCCAAGAATTTCAAACTATTTCGAGCGAAATTTAAGGACATAATGAAATAGAATGAAATTCAAAGGAACTTCTAGGGATATAATGAGATTTTATGGTGTCTCAGAGGATTTCGAGGGTTAAAACGTTTTTAAAAAAAAAATCTCAAAAGATATTTAAAGTTTAAAGATATTGTACAGTTTCGAAATATTTAGATGGATTTTACACATTTCAAAGGATTTTAAAGAATATAGTTTGTTTGAAAATATTCCGAGGAATTTTATGAGATTTCAAATAATTTTGTATGATTGTATAATTTCAAAAGATTTCATAAGATTTCAGAATATTTAAAAGATTTCCAAGATTTTAAGAAATTCTTACGGTATTTACAAAATTTCAACGGTTTTTAAGTCATTTTACAATATTTAAGGGATTCATACGATTTCTGAAAAAATTAAGAGGGTTCATAATATAAAAAAATGTCTATAGATTTCAAAAGATTAAACATATGCGAAATTTTTTTTACGTTTTAAAGAATTTTGGCCGAATTTAAGAGTTTTTAATAGATTTTAGTATATATGAATGGACTTCGAAGATATTAAGCGATTTTAAGGATTTAAGGGTGTTTTGAAAGATTTTAAAAGCTTTCAAGGAACTTTTTAAATTTTGTGAGATTTTAAGGTATTTCAGTAGATTTGAAAGATTTCATTATTTTTTAACGATATTTTTAAGAAAATTACAGATTTCAGGATGTTTTATGGGATCTTAGTGGATTTTCATTGCTATGAATTTTATAAGAATTTAAAGATTTTATCAATTGTCAGACTTTTCGAAATATTTCGAGGAGTTTAAGGTATTTTAAAAGATTACAATGAATTTTACGATATCCTAAACTTCTTAAAGGGTTTCAAAGAATTTTGCAGGATTTAACAAAATTCTTAAGAATTTGAAAACGGTATCCAGGGTACCAATGATATTTACAATATTTTAAATTCTGCCAACGCATTTCTAATCGAACTTTAGGAAATAAATTTAATGAAATGAAATTTAAAGCAGCTTCTTTAGGATTTCAAAAAATTGTAAAGGTTTTTTGGGTATATCACGAGATTCGAAAAAACTGGGGGTTTTATATAGTTTACACTCAAAAAAATGTCTGGTTAAATATGGGCTTACTATTTTTTCTGGTTAGATTAACCAGAATTCTGGTTGGAATATCCAGAAATTTTGATAAGAACAACCAGAATTCTGATTACTTTAACCAGAAAAAATATTAAGGGCATATTTAACCAGAATTCTGGTTGATTTAACCAAACATTTTTTTGAGTGTAGGCTTTGATACTTGAGATGAAAAGTTTCTTGCATACGGATACGCCTTTATCCTTGTAAGTTAACTACATAAACTGCAAATGATATTTCTCAAGTCATTATATCTATTATAATTGTGTTAATATCTAGTATAGTGAAACTCTTCTATTTCGCCGGTTTTGGGGCTGGCGGTGGGTGGGAACAAACTTGTTCGAGTCCGCTCCGCTTATTTTGGTTCACTCCTAAGTGCTCACCTAAGTGACAACAGCAGACCCCGCCCACCTGCGCAACTCCTGTTACACTCACCTGCGACGCGGCGACAATTCTCGGAATGGCTATAGAAGGGAGAACTATTGAAGGGTCCCACTGTGCTTTAATTTTCTTTATTACATTATATCCATCAGTGTTCTATTACATTTGTGCTTTAACATAAAAGTTTTATTATTAACTAGAAACAATATCGAAGTGGGCAAAGCCTAAAATAGGTTCTTTCTAAAATTCTCGATTAAAATTAAATTCCTTTGGAACCCAGAAAAAACTTGGAGTTCGCTAATTTTGCAGCTAAAGTAAATGCTCGTATCCTTTAGAAATATCACTCCTATAGAATTGTTCTTGTGGATTCTTGTTTAATTCGTTGATATCTGATTGATAGCGACATACGAAAACGATCTCCAGAAGTTAAAAGTTTAAAATATAACGTTAAAATCTGTCACATCTCATTTCCACCACCTTTCTTTCAAGAATTACCAATCACTGTCACTTTAGTTTCCTTAACACTTTTATCAGTGCAATATTATTAAATCTGTATTATAACGCAAAAAGTGCAGCACTAAGTTTTAAAATCTTCGAAGTTGAGGCAGAAAATAAGTTCTGCACAATAAGTCTCTATTAGAACTCATATTTTGCGTTCCCCTGGAACACTCAATCATTTTTTGTTCCTTTTCAGGAAGAGATATTCCTTTTAGTTGCAGCTCCCTTAAAACCTAAAATCATTTCTAATAGATACCCCAATTTTTTATGAGGTCTAAATAAAGTCTCCTTTAGAAAAAATTCATCATTTTTGGGTTCCTTTTTAACAAGGGGGGTTCCTTTGTATTGCAGCTCCTTGGGAACTGAAAATTATCTCTAATACTGTACATTAAATAAACAATACAAAAATATATAGATTCGAGATTTTTATTGAAGTGCAGTAGACTTACTTTACTTTAAAAGAGTATAGGATCAATTCTGATTTTCTGATCGACTACTGGGCTTCCCACACTCGGCTCGCACGACCTCACATTAACGTCATTCGTATAGCTGGGACCACAAAGAGATGCGAGACTGATGCGTGTCCGAGTTGGTAACCATGAAGTGTATGATGAGATCGATCTTCTCCCCTGGAAGCAGTTTTTGTCTCGTTTTCTAATCGAGGATCCGCTAATACTGTGTAGCGAGATGTTTATTAAAAAAAAGAACCAGTATGTTGGTTCAGAATTATTAAGAAGGCTATAGAGGCACAGAGAGAGGAAGAGAGAGGCAGAAAGAGGCAGAGAGAAGGAGAGAAGGAGAGAAGAAGAGAAGGAGAGAAGGAGAGGGGGGCTAATGAAAATTTTCTTTTCTGTCCATTGCACTTTTTCCAAGAATAGGAAGTAAGGAGATGTCATCACTCAAAAGTCACAGCTAAGAAATGAAAACTCAAAACACATATCTCACAATTCACATCTCACAACTCACAGCTCACAACTCACAGCTCATAACTCACAGCTCACAACTAAGGGAAGTGAGGGGAGGGAAGCTATTACTAGTGAGGGTAAACGAGGGGAAAGAGAAAGTGCGTGGAAATGTTGGTGATGTGAGGAAAGGAGGAATAATATAAGGGAGAAGTTTGACTACTTTTCTAAAATGAAATAATTTGTTGAGGAATTATTTCTCGGGTTGAAATTAAATTTTTTAAACTGAAAGTATGACTGTTTGGTTGATCATTATCTTTTCTGTTGAAACTTTACTCGTATATTTTCGGGCTGAAAATTCAACTGTTTTGTAAAGCAATTTGATAGAAAATTCAACTGTTGTGTAGAATTTTGTTTTTGTTCTTAATTACTTTTTCAAAAAGAATATGTAAAAATTCCGTTTTTATTTAAAAATAGATCTTTCTAGTCTAAAGATGTAAGTATTTGCGCTCGTAAATTTATTTGATACACTAAAAAAAAAGTTATTTGGGCCAACTATTTAGTTTTTATTAAAAAAACAGCAGTGCCACATCTTACTGACTAAATATTTGGCTCAACTAACCATTTTTTACAGTATATGTTTAAAATTTGTTTCTTTGTTTAAGAAAACTGATCTTCTTAATTGAAATTTTAACTACATGGTTAAAAATTTATTTATGTTAAAAAAAAATCATCCTTCCGAAAGAAAATTAATCCTCTGGTGGAAAATTAAGCTATTCGGTTTGAAATGTTTTGTCTTGTATAGAATTCGTTCCTTTTTTTTATTTTAATTAATTTTTCGGTTATAAATGGAACTGTTTGAGTGAAAAATAATATATTCCGATCGAGAAATCAAGTATTTTGTTGAAAATCTATCTTTTTTTGGTTAAATATATTTGTTGAAAATTAGGTTTTTTCATTGAAGATTAATAATTTTAGTAGAAAATGCAGCTCTTTGGTTGAAAACTTGAGCTGACTTGTTGGGAATTCCTTTTTCAGTTAAAAGTGTAACTTTATAATCTGAAAATTCAACTACTTGGCAAATAAATAATTGCAATGTTAGAACATTATATTTCGGTGTTGCAAATTTAACTGTTTTGCATAAAAAATGTATAATATGTTTTTTTAATTCAACAAGTTGATAGAGAATTAAACTGTTGTGTATATACATTTTCATGAAGTTTTTTGAGAATTAATGTGGAATATTTCGTTTTTTTACAAAATTAATCTTTTTAGTTTCAAAATTCAACCATTTGGATGAAAATTTATTCAGTATTTTAAAATTTCGACGTTTTGGTAGAAAATTAATTTTCTGAGTTTTATGTATTTTCTTAAAAACTCATTTTTTTTCTTCACGACGAAAATTTTTTTTATGGATTCAACTACTTTGTAAAAAATTGATGTTTTTGGTTTAATTCGACTGCTTTTGATTTAAAATGAAATTTCTTTTCTTTGTTCAAATAGCAACTATTGCACGGTGTATTGAGAATTTCTCTTTTTTGGCTGAAAACTCAACTACTTCGTTCGAATATGACGTGGTACGTGCACGAAATACATTTTGACCAACTATACATTTTTTTTAGCAACGAAACAAACAATATTTTTTTCTAACTTTTCCTATGTATACCATCGTTTTTAAGATTTTTAAATTGACTAAAGAAGAGCTGAAGTCAGTCTCATAACTATCTAGCAATAATTTGCAACACATTAGATCAAAAAAATGGCTTATTATTTTTTAAACAAATTAATTAATATGAGCCATTTTTTCGTGACTTACAATGAAAATTTGTTTGAAATTCATAGTCTCTGTATCGAATATAAGGACAATTAACGCCTGATGTGAATTAGCTAGAAAAAGATTCTGTTTAGCAATTATTTAAACCATATTTATAAACAAATACATTTTTCATTTATCTCAATGAATAGGATCAATTTTCTTTTGCAGTGTTAATCGGAAATGTCTGGTCAATGACTCCTTGCTGTAATTTTTTTCCAAATTAACAACATCTGTGAATTATTTAAACAATTTTTTAAAATAAATTCACATTTTCATCCTTTTTCCAAGAAAAGGCTTCTTTTTTTAAGCGAAATTACCTAATATTGTATTGCCGATTATTTAATAGGTTACTTCGTCAAAGGAGAAGAATAGTCAATTATTTAAACAATTTTTATTAAAAAATGTACCTTTCAGTTAATTTTGCATTAATAGACTCAAGTTTTTTCATGATTAATAAGAAGTTTCTTGCTCATGGCTCCTTGACATATATTTCTTATTTAAAAAAATGTTGATTGTTTAGTAAATATTATAATTGAACAAACATGACAGTAAGGAATCATTTGTAAGGCATTTTTGGATTATTCTGAAAAAATTGAGCTTATTAATGCAAAACTGGCAAAAATGTACACTTCTTTATAAAAATTGTTGAAAAAATTAACTTTTCTTGTTCATTGGCAAATTATTATATCAAAGACTCATTGGCAATATATTTTTAGTTTTTTTCCCCAAAAAATAATTAGGCCTATTCGTGTAACAATGTTGAAAAAGTGAATTTGTGTATAAATATTGTTTAAGTAATTACCAGTTGTTGTCAATTTGAAAAAATTACAGAAAGGTGTTATTGGGAAGACATTTTTGGTTGAACCTGCTAAAAATTGAGCCAATTCATTATGATACACAAAAACTTTGTATTTATTTATATCATTTTCAAACAACAGACATTTATAACTATTTGCAATTAGGTAATGATTTCGTTATATTTGATGTGAAGCTAGGAATTCGAAACAACTTATCATTGTTTATTATGAGAAAATTGCATTTGTTTATCAATTAAAAAAAAAAATTATTATTTTTTTCTTGCTCTAACCTATTGGAAATTAAATCCAGACAGTAATTACATTCACTGTTTTTTATTAATTTTGAAGATCTTAGAAAAAAAATACATCGGAAAAGTTAGGTTACATCAACTATTAGTTACAAAATCATTAGTTACATCAAAATCCATTGCAAAGTGGCATGTAGACAGAATTTTGTCCACAAGAAGTGCTTTTGGCCACACTCGGCGGCCCCCTATCGACAAAAAACTCTTTAGTTTACGGTCATTATAAGCAGAATTTTGACACCTTACCTGCTATCTTGATATAAAATGTATTAAATTTTTTACCTGGGATCTGAGATCACCATCAAAAGTAAAGCAAGCTTGTCACCTGCGATGGACTCGCTGGTCGAGTCATTGACTCTGCTTCCGGTTGAGCTCTTTCTTGCTCTCATTGTTAGAAGTCTAGTGGTATTCTCGCATCGATCAGTTTTCTCCTACCAACTCTAAATCTAGTATATCTTCTGTCTCTTTCCGATCCCTCGCAGCCTTCTTAAGGTAGACCAAAAAAACCTCTGTCCTCATCCTTACCCGACTACCTGTATATCCATAGTTCTAGACCCAAGGATGAATGGATGTATTTTAAGGGCTGCTGAATTAGTTATACTTGAAACGCTAATTTAATGCGATTGGTCTGGCATCTGCCAGGTCATTTGTGGTTCTATTTTCACTTAAAATAAGACATTAGTCGTTTATCGATAAGATGAAACCACATTCTGTGAATGGAACTTCTGTTTCAATATTCCATTCTTATTTTTCAAAATACCATTTTGCTTTTCTAATATTCATGCGCGTTTCGCTTAAGGATGACATATTTGTCATAATGTAATTACATTTTATTAACTATTAAATATTTATACAAAAGAATCATTTTAAATATGCTTTATTCAGAATGTGCACTAGCTGTCTCACTCCGAAGTTCAATTACCATTAAATAATATTTATAAAGCCAAAAAGAATAGCGTATATTGTTAAATATTATACGACGTCAAATAGAAATCTATGGGAAAATTAGGAAAAATTGTCGTTTCTGTCATTGCTTATTTAACATTAGACTAAATCTACTTCAAATTATAAAGGCATTATAACGTAAAATCACAGAATCATTAGACTCTTAAATATATTTCTGTACATATAAAATAAGAAATTTCTATAGTTTATAACAAAAATTTTTAAAATGCAAGCGTAAAATGAGTGTTTTTCAAATTATACTTTAAAACAATGCCACTTATGAGATATGTAATTGTTACTTATTTTGTTGTTTGTTTCAGCTTATCCAGTTTCTCCAATATTTTAAAATCGAAAACAAAAAATTAGCTGTTACAAGACACAGCACTATTATACAAAAAAATATATTTTTATAAAATCGAGAAATTCATAAGTTGTTTAACATAGCGTTTTTCATCCTATCCTCAAAATGCCTACAATATTTCTAAATATAAATATTTTTTTCAGAATCATGTTTCCTCTTATTTTTATAAGCAAGTACAGAATTTGTCAACATGAGAAACAGCAGGGGGGAAATATGATATGATGCAGACGGAATAATAGAGGCTTTCAGAGACTATTATAAGAGAAAATTCGTAGATGAAGCTATAGGATGCCCCAACTGCGATGTGGAACACGATGCGATAGAAAACTCAATTGAGAAAGTCTGTGTCACTGAGGTTAGGGATATAATTAAGAACTTAAAAAACGGTAAGGCTGCCTGAGTAGACCGTATTAACGCTGAAATGCTTAAACACGGTGGCGAGTGCATACGACATAGACTATGCGAATTGATAAATTTATGTTTCGAGATGGGAGACGTCCCAGACGATTGGAAAAAAGCTATTATTGTACCAATATACAAGAGAAAGGGAGATAAAAGCGTCTGCAATAATTACAGAGGGATTAGCTTATTAAGCAGCGTAAGTAAAATATATTCAAAAATACTTATTCGTAGGGTAATGAAAATAACAGAAGCAAAGATTTGGGAAATCCAAAGTGGCTTTATGCCAGGAAGGTTATGTACGGATGAAATATTTATCTTAAGGCAAATAATATAAAAAAGTTTGAGAGTAGGAAAAAAAAGTTTTCTGTGCATTTGTTGACCTAGAAAAAGCTTTTGACAAGGTAGATAGAACTAAACTTTCGGAAGTCCTGAGAGAGAATCGAGTCAATGGATGACTCCTACAAGCTATGAAAACAATATATACGGGTAGCAAAGCAAGTGTAAGGGTGAATAAGAAATTGAGTGACTGTTTCGATATTATTCAAAGAGTTAGACGAGGATGCGTTATGTCTTCATGGTTATTTATATTATTTATGGACAAGTGTTTAAGAATGGCTCTTCTCGACGAAGAGGGTGTGGATCTCGAAGCAGTAAGGGTACGTGGGTTAGCGTTTGCAGATAATAAGGTTGTTATGGCAGAGACAATCGAAAACTTACAGAGCAGGTTGAATAAACTAGATGCAAGCATGAAGAGCATGGGCCTCAAAATTAACGTAAATAAAACAAAAACTATGGTGCTCGAAGGAAAGAGTGAGAAAACACTATGCAATATTTTATTAAATGATGAGAGAATTGAACAAGTTGATAAGTTCGTATATCTTGTTAGCTTATTTACCAGGGACGGGAAGGTAGATGAGGAATTAGATAGATGCATAAACGAAGGTAAGAAGGTTATTGGTAGAGCAGGTCCCCATATCAGAAGTAAGAATATATCAAATAAAGCTAAAATGGCAATACATAATTCTATATTTGTACCGACTGAACTATACGGTAGTGAGACATGGACATTTCAAGAAAAAGATAAGAGTAAAATTAACGCAATTGACATGAGATTCATGCGCATAATATGCGAAAAAACTCTGATGGACAAAGTAGGTAACGAGTTAATTCTAAAAGAATGTGGTGCAGAAGAGACGCTAGTAGACACATGAGAAAGAAATCGGTTAAGATGGTTCGGGCATATTGAAAGAATGCTAGGTGAACGACTAACGAAACAAGTGTATCAAGGTAAAGTAAATGGCAGCGTGCCCAGAGGTAGACCGCGGAAAGATTGGTTAGAATGTGTGAATGAGACCCTAGTTAGAAGAGACATAAGAAGTCACAGAAATACGAGAGCCTGCATAAAAAATTCATGGAAATAAAAGAAGCTAGAGAAGTATGCCAGGACAGGAAAGTATGGCGACAAATAGTTAATAAAAAGAGTTTCAGTAGAGTGAATGACGCCTGAAACAAAAGACCTTGGCCATCATTACTTTTTCAGTTTTTAAATAAAATGAATATAAATAATAGTTTTGTGATGAAATATTTAGCATAAAAAGTAATTATGACTATAGTCTAAGAACAAAATAACTTTCAATAAATTCTTTTGTTTCATTAGAGATATATCTATTTGAAACATGCTAAAAAGACACTAAAAATGAAATTACAGACCCGTTTTACAAATAATTTATTCAATAGGCTGTGAAAAAAAATTCACAACAAGTAAATAAATAGCTTATTATTTGTTAGGATGTAATAATGTATTAAAATTGAAAGTGCATAAGTGAAACACTTTTGGAGCCACGGTCCAAAATCTAAATGTGGATGAAAATCATAATTTTACAAGAAATGTTCTTAAACTTATAAAAAGGATTTGTGAAATTGAAAATTTTGCATTTCAAATTTTCAAATAAAAATGGTACACAACAGAAATTAATTGTTCATTATAATTATGTATTTTCAAACGCATAATTTATAAACCCTGATCCGCATTTTGTTCCTTTATCACGTTTATCATTTTATTATTTTTCTGGGGAAAAGCTTAGTTTTGATTTTTGTTCCAAAAACCTATCGTTTTTGTTATTGTAAATATCTTAAGGTTTTTCTTAATTAAGTTTGAGAAGTTCTTCTCGCTTTTTCGATACTGATGAGAAAAGCGACGAAAGAATTAAGAGTGATAAAACTACTTTTGAGAAGATTCCCTGTTTTAATTTTTCAAACAATCAAAATATGTAGCTTGAGGAATTATTATTCTTTTTCATTATTCTGATTCTTTTCGAAAGATTGAATAAAATTTATGAACTGGCCTTAGAAAAGCCTTGAAATCTCAAAATGAGCATAAATAGAAAAGTTTTAAAAACAATTCTAAAATAATGTTTTTCTCCCGAAGAACATAAAATTACCAAATTATGGGAAATTTATTGTGAATAAACTACATTAGCACCTATGATTCCTAAAAATTTCAAGAAAACAGATGCGGTTTTTGGGAAAAATATATTTATTTATAAAATAGAAGTAGTTTTAATATTTATTATTATTCTTTTTGTTGTGAATTTTAAATAAATGTGAAAAACGGGATGAACTAAAACAAAAATCTCAGTATTTCAAAAATGGTACAAAATGACATGGTTTTTGAAACAAAAATGACAAGAAAATTATTTTACTCTCAAAATCTGAAAACATCTGTGAAAAAATAAAAAATTTCGCTCTGTTAATCTAAAGTGTATCCTTTTATATGATAAGTTAGTTTGTTCTTTGAAATGTTATCTCTAAAGCCATTCAAATTATTTTCATGATTAGGAAATAATTAAATTGGCATTAAACGAACTTAAAAATAAATTTCGTTTAAATAGAATTGTAGTTAATATTTTAAACAAAAAGATAAGACAAGAGTTACCAAGACAGAAGCAAATTTATTTCTATTCTAATAAGGGAAAAAATTCAAAATTTAAAATAACTAATGTTGCATAAATAATTTTTTTAATAAAGAAGAATTTTTTAGAGAAAAAGTTTAATATACAGCTCAAAAATGTGCATTTTTTACCAAAATAATTGAATTTTCGACCAAAAAAAAAACAAGTTTTCAACAAAATAAGTGAATTTCAAACGTAAAAAAAAATTTGCAAGCTAAAATGCAGTAACTATATTTTAGTAAAAACATCTATTTTCAACAACACAAAAAAAGAATTTTTGACCAAATACGTTAAGTTTTCAAACAAAGAAATTAACTTTAAATTAAAATGCTGCATCATCGTTTAAAAATATTAATTTTTGATTCAAAAGTTGAATTTTCTAACCATAAGTTTAAGTTTCTACCGGAAAAGAAAAATTTTCTACAAAATAGAGGAATTAAAAAATGTATTTTTATATAAAATGCAATTTTCAACCAATAAGTAGAGTTTTAAAACAACAAGGATAATTTCTTATAAAAAAAGACAAATATTTAACAAAATAGATGAATTTTCAACTAAAAAGGAGAAATTTTCAACAAAAAATAGAATAAGATTTTATTTTCAGTTAGAGAAATAAGTTTTTAAACAAATAATATTATTTTTAAGCGAAATAGTTGCATATATAACAAAACAGATGAATTTTTAACCGAAAAGATTAAATGTCTATTAAAAAATTGTTTGACGAAAAATCAAAGAGTTCAAATTTTACTTAGGAAAATTAATTTTCAATGTAAAAACTTCTTTTCAAACAAAGAAATGAAATTTCAATGAAAAAGAATAATTTTCTACCATAAAGTTATCATTTTCAGTAAAGTACACAAATTTTTAACATAATTTTCGAATTTATATTTGAATTTTCAATCTAATAGTTGATTTTTCAACTTAAAATATAAATTTCCTACCAAAAAAGAAATATTTTCAACAAGAAATGTAATTAGAGGAAAAAGTTTTCATGAAAATAGAATACATTTTTCAAATATTGGAATCTTCAATATAAAACATGAATTTTCTGCCAAAAGTAATAATTTCCTATAAAAAAATTGTAACAAAATACATGAATCAAAAAAGAAATATTAAAATTTTTAATGGAATTTTTAACTTGATAATTTAATCTTTTAATCAAAAGGTAAATCAATAAATTACAAAACTTTTCAAACAAATAGTTGAATTTTCAATTTAAAAAGACTGATGTTTAACCAAACATGGTATAGTAATATTTTAGATTTAAAAAAATTTATTTTTAATTAAAAAAAAACAACTAATTTTCAAGCCAAAGACATGAATTTTAAACCAAAAAGAATAATTCTCTACAAAATAGGCAACTTTTTAACAAAATACATGTATCTTCAACAAAATAAAATAGTTAATTTTGAAAAAGAAAGATTCTTCAACTAAACTGATGAATCATTAACCGAAAAAAAAGGAATTGTTAACCTAGTAGTTCTAAGATTTTGCCATTTTTGGATATATGGAAGGTATGAAAAACCTCTTAAGCCCAGTTCTAAAGTGAAATTTGGAATATTACAGTATCAATATGCAAAGAGTCATGTTTTAACAATAAAAAATAATCTGCTGTATTTAAAAAAATTATTGTGAGTGGAAAAAATGGTATGATTCATATTGAATTTATTGAAATTTTCTCTGTATAAAAGAAAATGTATGTTCATCGTATACAACGTTCAAATTCATAATAGATTTTCTGTAATTTTTTTAATTTGAGCTAGTAAATAATCTTAATTATTTGTTTAGTATTTCATAACTTTTTAATGTATGTACGAAATCAATGAAATTCATATATTTGTAAATAAAGTAAAAACAAGCTGTCTCTTATTGAGATTGTATGCAAATTTTATTCAATAGGTTCATTAAACATTATATTACCTCAATAATTTTATCTTTGTCAATTGGACTTTCCAGCTCAGTTCGCTATGACTTTTAATTTAACGTTATTTTATTCGGTTGAATTGAGAAATTACAAGAGGTGGCAAAAAATGAGAGATACGATTAAAAATAAAATTAATCGAGTTAGTTAACGATTTAATCTTATCGCTAATCAGTTTTGCATTGATCATTCATTGAAATCAGACATTAATATTATTTATACGATTCCTACTTAGAAAATTTGTAATTTTATTCTCTTATGGAAATAGCAATCAAATCGTTCTGAATATTGCAAAAAAATACGATTAAAAAAGACTTTATTTTAAACACAAAAAGCTCTGCAATTTTCGGAATCTGTAGAACTAATAAAATTTGACAACTGGATTATCAAATTACTTTTGCTTAAATAGAATATAAATGATTGTTTGTGAAATTATTTACTTCAGAATAATGTACTTAAGCTCATGCCAATCCATGTTTTATTTAAAAATTATTAGCAAACATAAAATTACGTTTTTTTGAAAAGTTACTGGAAAATTTCCTAGAATAGAAAAAAATTTACTCACTTCGTATTAAAGAAAACATTTTTAAACTATTAAAAAAAAATTAACATATAGTTTTTTAAAGATACCGTGTATGAGTTTCGACAGATTTAATTCTGTTTTAATTGGGAGAAGTTCAAAAAACAAATTTAAAAAAATGCATTTAGAGAATTTTTGGAAGATTTTATTACCCTCATTTAAAGGCTGTGAGCCTCCGAGTTTTGACATTTTAATTAGTATAAATTCGGTGTTTAAAAATGACTTCGGACAAATACTTTTTTCCAAAAAAAAAAAAAAAAATGTGCCTCAGCCCGGATTTGAATCAAAAAGGCCACACATGAGCTAACATATGTTAACATTTTACGCTAATAACGTAAGGTAGAGTTAGATAGGACCGACGGCAATTGTGAAATACAGCCTTTTAGAACTTTTATTAAACTTTTCATATTATTTTTATATTAATGACTTTTTACATAAAAATTACTGTTAATTGGTTAGTACTGCTCTCTTTTACCCTAAAACACATTTCTTTCTTGTTCTTCAACAATTTATTTGTTCAAAGTGAACATGAAACATCTTATTTTTATGAATTGATATTCAGAGGTTTTACAAACTCCATGAAGTCAAATACGTATGTACCATGAGAAAAGAATACGATTTTGTAAAGTTTGGATGGAATCGTCCATAATCGATATGTCGAGTTGCTCCTCTAAGTTTCGCTTCCATATTAGCTATATAAAATACAAATCAAATATGACATATTGAGTTACTTGAATATTATAAAAATGTGTTATAGCGTTCAGTAAAATTTGTTTTTATTGCACAAAAAAGTAGTTTATACTGATAATCCAATGCTTTAAATAAATTTCAAGACAATTTATTATTTTGTGTAACAATTTTTTCTTAGAATAGAGGTGGAAAGTCGCGGTTTTTCTAAATTTTAAAATTTTTCAGCTTAACGTAGTAAAGAATTAAAGTCAACAAAAATAATTGTTTGAATAATCAATTAGAGTTTATAACTATCGGTTTGTAAAAAACATATTGTGAATGATAATAACTTTATTTTCTTAAAGGAATGGTACAAAATTTTCGGTTTTTTCTGAGACTAAAAATTTTTTATAAAAATCACAATTTTGTACAGCACGCTTTTTACTGTTAGCCTCCCCCTACTCTCCTCTTCCAAAAATAAAAAAGTTGTTATCGATGATAATATGATATAAGTAATAACTTAAACTTTAAAGTATTTCTCCAAGAGAAAATAGTTCTAACAATTAACAAATAATCGTAACAAATACTTTTTCAACTTACATTAACCATTACCTAACCTTTACCATATAAAAAGTTATTTTTTAGCATTTTTCTATGAGAAGAGACATATAAACATTAATATATTGTTTAAACAATTATTTCTAAAAATTTTGACTAATTAGTGCATCACTGTAGATAGAAAGTTGAGAAAAATAAAAAAAAAAGGTTGGAAAATTCAGTGGCCTCATATTTTAGGCTTCAGAATTCATCTTTTTGGGTGAAAACTCATTTCTTTGACAGAAATTTAATCTTTTTTGGTCAAAAATGCAAATTTTTGATTGAAAATATTAGTGTTCTGAAGAAAATTTATTTTTTGCCTTGAAAATTTAACAATTTGGTTGAAATATTTATATTTTGACTGGAAAATACTGTTTGGTTTGAAAATTCAACTCTTTTGGTATAACCTCAAGTTTTTCGGTTAAAAATGATTTTTTTTTTGAAATTCATCTATGTTGGTTAAGTTTTAAGACAATCTTATTAAAAATTCAACTGGGTAAATTGAAAATTAACTTTTTTGTTAAAAAATCATCTTTTTGGTTACGGATTAAAAAAATTTGGTTAAATTTTGCATTCACTTCTGACTACAAAATCTTTCTTATTTAAATCGCAGCTCTTTTTTTTAATTATGAATGTTAGTTTGTATCTTTGTATGGTAAGCATATCAACGTTACGCTCCTTTCAGATCCTAATTATAGATGAAAGCTGGTACCCATGTGAAATAAAATTTCTCAAAATATTAATTTTTCATTGCATTTTTTAAAGTTATGAAGGGGTTAAGGAAAATCACAAAAATATTTTTTCTTAAAAATGGCTTAACCGAATTGAATGCATAAAACATGTCGTGAAAACAAATAAGATAATTTTCGAGAATTTTTTGTTTAATTATAGCCAAATATAGGTTGTGTATCCGCTAGGCCCTTTGGCAGTGAAAGCATGACAATTTGGACAAACAAATTTTGGTCCACCTTAATTTACACCCATTGCCATATTTTTCTGATTTTGTTTTCAAGGAACGGAAACTTGGAAATAAAAAGATCTTGACTAAAATGCTAACCGTAGGTCGAGAATGTAACGAGTTCTGAGTAGAGTAAAAAGAAAAGAAAAAATGCAGACCCTAGATATCACAGCAAACGAGCCTGATGATTGTAACAAGTTTTATATCGCCCTTTCGAATTAACGAAATGGTACCAACCAGCAGGTTTTACACGTTTTCACCGAAATGGCACTTACCTTCCAGGTTGCTACATTAGCTGACGTTCAGACAGGAACAAAAGGATCCTCGGGTATGTAATTTAAAGTTATTGAGATAAACCTCCTTTGTCATGTTGTGATGAAATTTTGAAATGCTCAGTCTT
Source organism: Belonocnema kinseyi (assembly GCF_010883055.1). NCBI lineage: Eukaryota > Metazoa > Arthropoda > Insecta > Hymenoptera > Cynipidae > Belonocnema > Belonocnema kinseyi. The sequence continues at coordinate 53,380,885 of NC_046664.1, forward strand.
TCAAATGCAATTTTATTTACCATCACATATTCTTTCGATAGATTGATTAATAATATTAAAAAACTAATCATTTTCTGTTTTTTAATTTGACATAAATCAGTCTTTCTATTGAAAAAACAGTCATTTTAACAGGTGAATCAGTCACTTGGAATTACTGATTTCAAGTCAATGAAAGTAACTGATTTCTCAGATACAATAAGATTGTAAAATTACTTTTTATACAAATTCTTTTAAAAATCCAACATTTAAAAAAATGACTACAAATAAACATAATTCATTGGTTGACATATTGATATCAGAAAAAAAAACTGATATAATTTGTGAAATTTATTGGTTATATCATTGAAAATCAAATTTAATTAGCGAAAGTTACTACTTACGCTCGTGCAGAGATTTCAGTGGGGCTCTGGTTGGGCTCCGATCGCGAAAAATGTAGGCCCGATAGGGTAATCTGTCTATCGCCAGACCGTAAATGAAACGCTTCGTATTTCACAAAACTTCAATTTTTCAATATTCTACATTATATATCATTAAACATTATATCTCATTTTCAATATTCTACATTACATTATTTGTTTGTATTGCTTGAATTTATCAATAAGAGTTTGCATTTCGAAGAGAACTATTATGTTTTGACAAAAAATGTTCAAATTTAGATCTATTACACACACACACACACACACACACACACACACACAGGATTAAAAAAGTGAGGTTAAGTTCGAGAAAATATAAAAAGCATTTAATCTATATTGTTACTAATCTGGGAATTCATACATTTGGTATGAGGTAATTTCTTTTTTCACAATATCCGCAACAGAATATAGAATTCTATAAAGCTGTAGAATATATTTTTTATTCACGTAAATAGAAAATGCGCTCAAAATGACAACGCTTTCTCGAACGCATTACTAGAAATTTTCATAGCGGATATAAGAAATCTCACCAATAATTCTGTAATTCCGAATTCGCCATCTACTTTTTGTCTTCAGCATTTTAAGTTCTATGAAAGAAAACCAATATAACGACGATAACAGAAAACCTACCATAATCTTGTCTAACCCAACCCGACCCGACGTGGTTTTGACGCGAGCCACACCATCTGCCCCCTTGTGGCCACATGTGGAAAATTCGATCATTCTAAGTTACTGATTCGGTTAAGCGGACGTTACTAATCATAATTTTTAAATTTAAATATTTTTAATTAACACATCAAGTAATTTTAATATTATATATCTTTTCACAATGTTTTCTACACGCCAAATTTATATCATTAAAAATTTGACTGATTGAATTAATCAAACACACTTTGACTGAAAAATAAGTTGTTTCTACTGACAAAATAGTCGTTTTAACAGATGTATTAGTCAATATTGCTAAATAAATCAATCACTTGAAATGAATGATTTTAAATTAATGAAAGTGACTTATTTTTGAAATACAATAAGGTCGTAAAATTATTTCCGTATAAAATTCTTCAATGAATTCCAACATTTCAATAAATAATTACAAATCAACATACTTAATTCGTCAGCACATTCAAATTAGCACAATAAAAATTACTGATTTAGTTTATGAAATTTACTGCTTATATTATTCAAAATGTCGGATTTAATTAGTACAAGTTACTGATTACGTAATTTTAAATTACTACTTTTAGCAATGACAGTTACAGTTTATATCATTACTGATTCGGTGAGTGGACATTACTGGTGAGATCAATTCGTTTTTACTAGTGAAAAATAAATCATTTGTCGTTAAGAATTAATCTTTTTTGGGTGAAATAAATATTTTTAGTGGGAAAGTCGTTTTTCGTAGAAAATTAAACTTTCTTGTAAAGCATTTTATTAAATTAGTTAAAAATTTAACTATTTTGTTACAAATACGTTTTTTTGTATTAAAAATTGAATTGATTAATTGGAATGCAAACTAATAAATTTTTGTTTAAACACTGATATTTTTTAGTTAAAAATTCAAATATTTGTTTGAGGATTCAATTATTTCGTTAATAACTCATTGTTTTTGGCAGAATTCCACTGTTTAAAAAAATTTTCAATTATAATATTCTTTGGTTAAAATATCAAGTACTTGGTTTGTTTTAGTAAATGTGTCATCATTTTATTTCAAAACTCATTTCGATGGTTGAAAATTTAAGTTGTTTGTTAAAAATTTAAGTTGTTTGTTAAAAATTTATAGTTTTTTTTAAAAATTATTTTTTAGTTATAAATATATCTATTCTATTATTCGTTAAAAGTTGTTCTTTTCAAGTTGACAATTCATCTATTTGTTTTTAACCTGACGTATTTTATTGAAAATTCATATTTATTGGTAGAAATGAATTGTTTTGCTGATAATGGTACTTTTTGGTTAAATTAAACTGTTTTCTATTTCAAATCAAGATCTTTTTGTTGTAATATGAACTGTTATCTACATACAATTGTAATCCCTTTTAGATGAAATATCAAACAATTACATTTTTTGTTAAGAATTGATTTTTTTCTCACTGAAAGTTTTACAAATTGGCTGAAATAACTTTGTTCAAAGTTATTTCTTTGGTTGAAGATTTATGATTTCATTTAAAAATTCATTTCTTTGTTTAAAAACTCAAATTTGAAATAATACATAAATCAATTAATTTTTTTAACTGAAAATAAAGGTTTTCATTTCCTGGTTTGTAAATTCGTGTATTCTGTTGATTATTCTTCTCTTTGCTAGAAAATTAATTTTGTTGCTGAAATTTTTTTTTAGAATTCAACTACTTGGTTGAAAATTGAACTAATTTTTAAAAAAATTTATTTTGTTTTGTTCGATTCATCATTTCAGTTAAAAATTCATCTGGTTAGTTGAAAATTGATCTTCTCTGGTTAAAAATTTCAATATATTTTTTTTTGAAGATTAATATTTTTGTAGCTGAAAATGAAACTTTTTGATTTGATATTATTGTATTTGTTTAAACAACTTCGTAAAATATTCATGTTTGTTTTTTAAAATTCAGCATTTCAGTTGAAAAATTATCTCTATTGTTGAAAATTTATTTTTCTTGTCGGAAATTAATTTTGTTAATTGAAAATTTTGGGTGTAAAATTGATCGGTTTTAGTTGCAAATTCAACAGATTGGATAATTTTAAATGACTCATTTCACCATTGCGTCAAATTGACTGATTTGAAAAGTCACTTTTGAATGATATGTCAGTCACCAAATCCGCATTATTTTATTCATTTAAAATTGACTTCGAATTAGGCACCTTTGTATGATTCATATTTAGAGTGTAGATAAATATTTGTTTTTATTCTGCCAGGTTAAACTAAAGATTAATTAATTTATTGATTTAAATATAACTGAACCCCTTATGACTTTGAATTCTGAAAAGCGTAATCTTGTGAATTTATAGATTTGATTTCATAGGTCATTTTATAGATTTGCAAATTCAAAGTGGCAAAGGTAATGGCTTTCTAAAGAATCTGAAACCTCATTATCCATTTTTGATTGACTGGTAACAAAGAAGAGGCAAGACTATAAGCAGTCAAGCTTTTCTTCAGATTATAGTTTATGGCTGTTGTTTTTGTATTTTACAAGCCAAAAAATATTTTAAATCACATGTTGCTACCTTTTTTTTATTATTTTCATTTTCAAGTAGTTATTGTCTTTAGACGTAAATAAAGTTAGTAAAAGATTTCCTATTAAAGAATATCGCCAAAGGAAAACATTTTCTACTACGCTGCTTAGAGCTTGTGTTTTCAATTAGAATTGTCTTCCTATATAATTCATTGTACATGTTAAAATTATCGATCAGAATTTTATTTATTTCCGCAGGACAATTGAAACTGTTGTGGATAGACCAAACATTATTGAAGGAACATTTAATCTCAGAAATCGGAAGTAAACCTGTATGGTATAAAAATCAGTACGTGCGTCCTAAATTATGACCTTAGATTGATTTATGTGTAAACATATTTATTGTCCGTTAACTTAAAATACTTACAACACTAAATATCATTTTACAAATTTAATACCAACTACAATCATAACATTCCAATTGTTTTAAAATGTAAGATCCAAATTTTCATACATCGAAGTTTACATTTCTTAATATTCGAAGCATTTAAATTTCAATATTAGTATTCTAAATAAAATTCTATAATCAGACGCTTTTTACTCTTCTCTTCCCCAATGGCAAAAATGTAATGCTCTAGCACAAGGTTTACCTTGTATATGGCGACCAAAGATGTTTACACATAAAAAATGTATGTGTACAAAGCAAACCCCGGGATATCAAGCCCTTGCATACCATTATGATTATCAACGTCAGATGAAAACGATCCGCTTTTACGGATCCAATAATTATTTTTACACAACTTTATTAATCTCTTTCGAGTAGGTTAGTGATGGCCGATATAATATTTCTAAAACAACAAATGTTTTAGAAATTTCTAAATGTCCTGGTGAGTAACTAATTTGAATTTTTCTACACCCATGTAGAAATTGCCCTATTTTGCCCCATTTAAAAAACGGTACTGGCAAGGCCCAGACCAGTTTTTCTATTTTCAAAAACGTAATTAAATTATTATGGGGCACAAATGGGACATTAAAATATAAATATCTGTTATTAACTATAAACACACTCTTACTGTTCCGAATTAAAAATAATAAAATGAGTCCCACATACGAATAATATATCAAAAAAAATTTTGTAGAGTTTTGCGGAGGCTTTCCCCAAGTCGGGAATTCACAAGAGATACTCTATTACGCCGCACATCTGCCATATCGCGCTCGACAAGGGACTTCTGGTCAACCTAAGCTAGTTTGAATGTTTGATGAAGTTATATATATCAATGATAAAAGTATTATTTTCAGTCAATGGTTTTTGATAAATATTGTGTACGCTGACGACTGAAACATAATTAATATGAAAAGAAAGAAGACTTTAGGCATAGGTCGAATACGTGTTAAGAAACATCGTGAAAGAAAAGAACTTAGTTTCTTTTCATTGTGTTCATAAAAATATAAATTTATTTATTTATATTTTTAAAAATTGTACTCACCCAAGAAGAATGTGAAATATATTATTGGTAATTCTGTAACACTCAAATAAGTTGCAAAAAAGATGTTTTCAGGGAATTTTTTAGATTTCAGATCATTAACTTAAACATAAACTGTCCCTATCCAACATTTTTTGTAGAAATTATTCAAGATGCTGAACAAAATTATGATTGTTGAATTTAAAAAATCGTCGTCAAAGTTGCCTTTATAGGGAGATCCCGAGTATGCACCTATTATGAGAAGGCGAAATAGATTGAAAATAAATAAAGGTGAAAGGAGAAGGTCTTGACTCAAGAAGTAATGTCAAATGTGCCCAAATTAAATACTGAAGTATTTTTGAAGGCTTGATAGTCAATTCCATATGCAATTATTAATAATTTATTTCTAAGTGAATACCATACATGTCAATTTTAAACTTATGAATAATTTCTAGTACAGTTTAAATTTGATAAATAGCGAATTTTCTTTTTGTAATAAATTTAAAAGTTTAGTAAAGTTATCAAGTTTTTGCATAATTTAAAATGTTGCAATGTAAAGCAATTTCTAAAATTTTACTGGTCTTGAAAACGGGTATTTTGCAGCATCAAAGACTGAAAAATTATAATATAATATGTATTTTCGGAAGCATTATACTAAATAAAATAAATTTTGTTTTCTAAAACTAGTTTTTGTTTATAACTATTATAAATTAGAAAAGTAGGGCATAGCTGAGAAAAACTGGCCAGGCCCTGACAAGTTTGCCCTAAGTAGGGCAAAAATCTGCAAAAGCGTTACACGCCATGTATGGCCCTTGCCAGTTAACTACGCCAAAACTAGGGAAAACTGGCCAGTTCCATACCAGGTCCACGTTTATATTTCTACACGGGTATTGGGACTGCCAAATATCTAAAGCCTCAAAACTCACTCCTGGAAGACTTATAATTTTCTAGACCAACAGAACATGCTTAAGTTAAAAA
>NC_046664.1:53386981-53400109 GCF_010883055.1 Belonocnema kinseyi
TTCAACAAAATAGTTCAATTTCCTTCAACGAAAGTAGTTAATGTTTCATTTAAAAACATTAATTTAAAATAAATTTAAATTTAAAAAAATAGGAAAATTTTCGACAGAAGATAAACACTTTTAATGATCTTTTGATAAATCATCAGCAAAAAATAAACTTTTAAAAAACAAGTTCAACTTTCAATCAGTTTGCTCCATTTTCTAAAAAAAAAAATTTTAACTAAAAATGAAATAAATAAACGTGTGGTTGAAAAAAAAATTTATAATAAAAAAAGAACATTTCGAAAAAATAATAATTTTCTACGACAAAAGTCAATTTTAAACCAAACAAATGACTTCAACTATATTAACAAACCTTCAATTAGACAGGTGAATTTTGAATTGAAAAAAAAAATACTTGAGCAAGAAAAAAATTTTTTTACTAAAAAAGTTCAATTTTCCACCAAAGAGGTATCTGCAACTCAAATTATGAATTTTCAACCAGAATAGTTTAATTTTCAATGTGAAAAAAATTTGTTTTCACGCAAAAAATGCATTATGAAAGAAATAATTGAATTTTTAAGCAAAGAGATAAATTTCTGAACTAAATTGTTCAATGTTTAATCCGTCAGTTGAAATCTCAAATGAAAAGACCATTTTTAACAAAGAAGATCAATTTTTAGCAAAATGCAAAAATTTCCAAATATAAAGAGAAATTTTCAACAAAAATAAAAGAGTTAGATTTTTGGTTGAAAAAATAAATTTTTTATTTAAGAGACAGATTTTTAACCAAATATTTGAATTTTCAACCAAAGAGATGACTGTTGATATAATGATGAATTTTCAACAAAATCTTTTAATATATTCTTTTGACATATGCGTGTGTGTATGGAAGTTCTTGCTGCCTACCATATCTCAAAAAGCTAAAAGAGAAATGGCCAAGAAAGTTGGACAGATTGTAGCTCTCTAATTGATTTCCAAGTCTGATAGGATTTTAATCTAGATTGGTGAATTAGTGGTTTTTATTTCAACTAGTTTGTTCAATTTTTAACCCATCATTTAAATTTTCTACAACAAGAAGATAAGTTTCCAACTAAGAGTGGAATAAATAGATTTTTTGTTAAACAAGTTAATTTCGAACGAAAGAAAATGAATTTTCAACCAAGATATGTAGTTTAATTTTCAATTAAAAAAATGTAATAAAATATTATCTTTAAATTTTCAGTTCAAAACATTAATTTTCACCCAAAAGCGAATTTTGAATAAATAAAATTAATTTGTGAAAAAATAGTTCAACTCAGCAGTTGAATTTTCAACCATAAATATTAATTTTATGCTGAATAGAAGAATTTTCAACAAAATTCACAAGTTTTCAAATAAAAAGTGAATCCTTCCACTAAAAAGAGGAGTTCTCAATTAAATGGTTGATTTTAGACAGAAAAATAAAAATTTTTAACCTCAAATCTAATTGTTAAATTTTTATTTAAAATAATTCATCTTCAACAAAAAAGGAATTTATAACAAAATTTCAATTTTTGAACCAAGAGATGATTTTTTAATTTAAGATGATGAATATTTTACCAATGTATAATTTTTTAAAAAGGAGTTCAACTTTCAACCAATTGCTGAATTTTGACCCAAAAAATATGGATTTTTTACGATAAATGTAATGGTTGTTATTTTCAATAATAAGGATTTTCGTTTAAAATCAAAAACAATTTAATTCAACTAAAAAGACGAATTTTCTGTAAAATAGTTGAATTTTCCAGGAAGAAAGATTTTCCGTTTTTTTTGTTATTGTCTCCTAAATAAAAAGCCAAATCAAAGTACTAAATTTTAGAAAAAAACTCAATATTATAGCAATTTTCTAAGATAAGGAAGTTATAAACAATAACAAATTGTTAAAACAATTATGTTTGTTATCTAGTGTTTATTATTACCTTACTAAGTGAAAAGCGTACATAAAGCTAAACATTTTTGATAAACCCGCAAGGTTCTAGCACTATTCGAAGAAAATATTATTAAAAATAATAATAAATTGTTTTAATTATTATTTATATTATATTAATATTTTAATCACTATGTTTCAAATTCGTTTAGGGGGGGGGGAGGCAACCCTTTGGATTAATATTAAATTTTCGTTGGAAATTTAATTCTTTTGATAAAAATTTGTCTTCTTTATTTGAAAATTATAGGAGAACCACCCAGTAGGTTGAAAAATATTCTTTTTCGCAGAAAAGTAATAATCTTTGTACGAAAATTCAACCACTTAGTTAAATTTACCATTTTGCTTAAAAATTCAACTCTCTTCTGCAGAAGTGTTCTATTTGGTTTGAAAATTCATTTCTTGCAATAAAAATGCACGTTTTTTTCCCTTAATAATACAACGATTAGGTTGAAAATTGTGACTGGAAAATCTTCCTTGGTTGGAAGTTCAACTCTTCTGTTGAAAATTAAAATAGTTTGTCAGAAATTTATCCATTTTGTTAAGAATGTATGATTTTACATGAAATGTTATGAATTTGAAGCGTTTCAAAATGAATCATACGAAAATTATGTATCTATTAATTTGAATTTTAGTCTAAATATATTTTTGTGTTCTCTTGCTAATTTTTAAATGATGACCTTAAGGAATTGAAAAAAGCAACACTGAATTCCTATTATATTGCATTTCGGCCCTCATTTATTGTTGTTGGAGTAAAGTGCAGTTTAAAAACAAATTGGAAAAGGTAAACACAAAAAAATGAATAATAAATACATCAAACATACAAATTTAGCACTCGGGGAGGGGGAGTGCAATTACGTAACTATTTTATTTTCAATTCGGGCTTTCACTTTTCCGAAATTAACGTTGGTCGTTTTTTTTAAGTCTTGTCACAATTGAAAAGTCAAAAAAAAGACGTGAATTTCGAAAAAGTGGACATGCGCTTGAAAAAGTTACCCAGTCAAGAATGGTTACACACAAAAAATATTTGTATTTTATAGAAAATTCTATAAATAGACGTGAAAATAGATGATCAGAAGTGAGACTGTTGCAAGAGTGTCGTGTTTTTTGTGGTCTTAGCAGTAGTCGTGGCCGGATGGATGCGTATAACTCTAACAGTGCATGAGGCCTAGCCCGCAGGTTTTATGGGCCCGTAATGGGCCCCTTAGCCTCCACCCAAGAGGGACTTCAGTCATCTTCAGTCTTCTCTCTCCACGCAGAAATACGGAGCAAGGACCCAATACTTACTTCTCGCGAACGTTATTCTGCACCGGCTGAGTGCTCTAGTTATAGTATATATAGGGAGTAAGATGCACTGGCCGGGGCCGGGTCGGGGCCAGGGTCGGGCCGTAATATCCCAAAGGCAAGCAACGCCAGATGCAAGTGGTGCACGTGATTTCGAAACGTTTCTTTGGGACAGTTTCCTGGTAACGTTCGTCATCCTCCCTCGTGTACAGTATACCATACACTTTACTACCCAGTCTCACAATCAGTTTCAGTCGATACCGCACTCACACAGTTACGCACTATGCAGCCATCGATGAGAATGCTGGCAGGGAAAAAAGTAATTTCCAATTACTAGCGCAGTAATAAGGGTCACAAAATATCCAGGGTCTCGGCAAGCAAAGAAGTCACAAAACACCTTCAGGCAATTGGCGGAATACTCATTTCTGTCGGAGGAAAGGAGTCAAAAAAGAGGGATGTTTAATTGGAGGTAGGACCTTGGAAATCTGCTGATGTGCTTTCTAGAAGAGAAGTATGTATTTGGAGATACAAGTTTGGAAGCAGGATTAAGGAATCCCTTTTTAAAGATTAGGAAAAAATTGTGAAAGGAAAAATTAGAACTGATAATTGTTTATTTATAGGTGAATGAGATTATATTCAAAATTTAATTAAATATAAATATAAGACACTCTTTGTTACTTTAAAACAATAACAGTATCAAAGTAAACTCCCGGATATCAATCTCAGGCATATCGCACTTTTTATTATTTTATTAAAACTTCTAGGTTAGTTACGATTGAACTAATATTTTATGAACCAGAAAGGTTTTAGAAAATTTTGATTTTCGGGATGGAAGAAAATTCAAAATTTCCTACTTTGGGTTATAAATCTTTATAGCTTTGGAAATCTTTTTTTTTTTATTCTAAAAGAGTTTCTTTAGATTTACCAAGTTCCGAATCCAGCTTCTGAAAGATTTGCATCTTCCTACAGCCAACAGAAAATATTGTAAAAATCTTTGAATTTTCAAGAAATAATTTAATTTTTAATTAAAAGAGATACCTTTATCCTTATTTTAATGACATTCAATGATATTTTTATGATATCTTTATTTTAATGATTAACTTCGCAATCAGAATTGAAGGAGATAAATTTCAATTTAAAAAAATTAGCTTTCAAAAAAATAGTTCATTTTTAAATCAAAGAAATCCATTTTCGACTAAAAGCATCAATCACCCATAACAACAAAACTTTTAAGAAGGGTGTTTCACTTTTAAACAAGTATTTAAAGTTTCAAAATTATGTCTTGCGAAAAAACATAATTCACCCCATCCGTTAAAAATTCTATTCCAAAATTTAACTAATTGGGGACATATTTATGTATATATAATCAACAAATACATTTTTTGTTGAGAGTTAATCATTTTTGGTTAAAAGTTAAGTTCTTTGTAGAAAATTCAACAATTTTGTGGAAAGATAATTTTGATGGTATAAGGATCATCATTTTAGTTAAAAATATAACTATTTCGTTAACGAATAATTTTGTACTGGTTGAAAATCTATAATTTAACTGAAAATTTAGTTAATATTCAATTTCATTACTGCATTTGAAAATGTAACTATTTATTTAAAAATTAGTGTCTTTTTTCATTGGTAAAAACTAAATTTTATTTAATTGAAAATCCGATTATTCCATTTTTATTTGAAAAAATATCTTTATTATTTGAACGCTTAACTCTTGGGTTGAAAAATAATATTATTAGAATAAAATTTAATTGTTTTAATAAAAAATCAACTGCTTAATTGATATTCGAAATCTTTAATGGTAAATTTATTTGACTGGTTGATAATTGACATCATTTTCTGATCATTCTTTCTTTTTTTTTGTAGAAACTTGAAACTAATTGGTTCAAAATTCATCTATTTTGTTGAAGCTTTTTTTGTAGAAAAATAATCTTCTTAGTTGAAAATTCACTTTTTTGTTTAAAAACTTAACTATTTGATGACGATATTTTTTGTTGTTAAAAATCAATGTTTTTTATTAAAAATTTAACTTTTTCAATTTTGATGGTAAATTTACCTTTTATATTACAAATTCAGCAATTTAGTTAAAAATTAATACATTTTTGTTGAGGTTCCATTTTTTTATTAGAAATTAATTTTATAGAAAATCTAGTAATTTTCTTGAATTTTTTTTTTTTTTTTTTTAAGATACATCATTTGGTTTGAAAACGCATCTCTTGGGTTAGAAATCGAACAATTTGATTGAAAAATCATTGTTTTTCAGTTGAATATTTATCTTCTAACTGAAAATTCAAAAATTCAAGTTAAAGTTTCTTAATTTTAGTTGAAAAAATCATCACTTTGGTTTTAAAATTAAACTATTTGAAAATTCGTTTCTTTTTAGATAAAAACTTCATGCTTTGTTGAAAAAATATTCTTTTTTGGTTGAAAATTAATCTTTTTGGTTGATAATTCATGAGTTTGTTGGAAAATGCACCTATTTGGTTAAAAGTTTATAGATTTTTTTGAAAATCAAACCATTTTGTTAAAAAGTAATCTTTTGTGTTGGAAATTTGCGTGAGCCTAAAGTTAAGTGAAGAAATTAACCATAATTTTATGTAATCTAGAGTAATCCTATTCTTGCTGAAGCAGCGCCGCATTTTTAGAAGTTGCTTTCACCTAGAAAGTTTCATATTGAACATACTATGGTTCCTACAATAATTTAATTTAAAATAATTTATTCCCCTATAATTATTTTTCTATTTTAGTAAAAGAAAACCCTTTTTTCCTGTTAATTAGCCTGAATATCCAGAGTATCAGACTGGCTTTTTTTTAGCTTCAACTATGAGATAGCCCCCTAGATGGTCTAGCATATCATCCGTGGAGTGTCAAAATTTGATGATTAGCTTTACCATTCTAGAGTTTTAAAGTTGCCGGTCCTCGGGTTAAAACATGATTATCCCAGGAATTTTAGCTTGATTATCTCGGAATGTTAATCATATCAGAGGGTCAAGTTTATTATCTGTTTTCTTCTCCTACACACAATCACACACACACACATTCATTAGAGTATAAGGTAGACGAGAGATTGAAATTTGAATCAATAAATGAAACCTAAAAGTATGAAAAGTGATACAAAATTTATTCTGAAAGCAGCTTTATTATTTTTGAAGAGTGACATGCAATCTTTAAAAATAATTTAAACGAATTAAAAATATTTTCCAATTTTTTTATAAGAACTTTAATGAATTATGTCATGAATATTATGGAAAATTTATGTTACTAATAATCTCCGTTAAAAAATCTTTTAATTGCATATTCTTACTCATTATCTCATTGAAATGAAAAATTCTTTTCATTGTGCAAAACTTCTTTGTCAATTATTTTCAGTGAATAAAAAATATGTCGATATTTAAAAACAATTGTATTGACACTAAACTGTTAAATTTTTTTAACAACTGCAATAAATTTTTTTATGTAAATTGATTGAAAAATTTGGATAATACTTCAGATAAAAATATTTACCATTCCCTTAACAGTTCCATTCTTCCCAAGTATCGCAGAATCTCTGTAAGAATATCCTCACAACCAAAATATTTTGCACAAATCATATGTCTTTACTTAAATACTAGTTCTAAAAATAGCTTTTTGTAAAAATTTTATTATTTTCCTGCTATTTAGTACGGTACAAACTTGCACTTTAAAAAATATTATAATCAGAATGACATCAAAAAGTAACATAATTCTACCTCGTAATACTTGTTCATCACAAAAAAATCTTGATAAATTTTCAGTTTAAAAGTTTTAAGACTTAATGATAAAGCAAACAATTTTTAAAAAATCCGTTTTTATAATTAAGAAAGCACAACATTTTACATTACAGAGGTTAAGAAAATGGCGTCACTGCAGTGAAGTAAAAATTTGTTATTATTAGCATTATTATTATTATTAGCACATTTTTGCTAAAAAATTCTGAGAATACAAACGTGACCCCGAAAGTCAGTTTAACTATCCTGATAGTGAGTCTTAATCACCTGTGGATATTCAAACAGTCTCTAAAGTTATGGTCTGTCAACAAAAAAGATTGTGGATGGTACTTGGTACTATCTAGAAAATCAAACTGACCATCTAAATTTTCACACTCCAAGCTTTACTATCCATTTTTCCTGGATTCAGATCTCCGAATCAGTAGAGAAACCTTTTCTCTTTTGATATTTAAATTGTGGATCAAATTGACCATCTAAATTTTAGCACCTCAAGTTTGACTACCTATTTTTATCTGTGTACATTTATAAATTAATGGAAAAAACCTCTTCTATTTGATATTTTAATTCTAGATGGTACTTAGTACTATTTAGATTTCAAGAAGATCAAAATGATCATATAAATTTTGATACTTCAACTTTGACTATCCCTTTTTTTGTTTGCAGATCTCCTAATCAATAGAAAAACCTTTTTTCTTTCGATATTTAAATTCTGGATGTTACTTGGCCCAAGTAACTATCCCAAGCTTGGCTATTCATTTTTGCTGCAGATCTCAGAATCGATAAAAAACTGTTTCTCCTTTTATATTTAAATTGTGGATAATACTGGGCACTGTCTAGAAGAACAAACAGAACATCTAAATTTTGACACTCCAAGCTTGACCATCAATTTTTGCTGCGTTAGGATCTCGACATTAATAGAAAACCCTTTTATTTTTTGATATTTAAATCGTTGATAGTACTTGGTACTATCTAGAGGATCAAGCCGAACATCTAAATTTTTACACTCCAAGCTTGACTGTCCATTTTTCCTGCGTCCAGATCTTAGAATCAATGAAAAACCGTTTATTTTTTTATATTTAAATTGTGAATGATACTTGGTATTGTCTAGAAGATCAAACTGAACATCTAAGTTTTGACACGCCAAGCTTGACCATCCATTTTTCCTACGTACAGATCTCGGAATTAATAGACCCTTTCATTGCTTTATATTTGAATCGTGGATGGTAATTGGTACTATCTAGAAGATCAAACCGACCACCTAAATGTTTACACTCCAAGTTTGACTATCCGTTTTTCCTGCGTGCAGATCTCAGAATCAATAAAAAAACCGATTCTATTTTTATATTTAAATTGTGGAGGATACTTGGTACTCTCTAGAAGATCAAACTGAACATCTAAATTTTCACACTTCAAGCTTGACCATCCATTTCCCTGCGTACAAATCTCGAGAGTAATATAAAACCCTTTCATTTTTTGATATTTAAATCGTGGATGGTACTTGGTACTATTTAGATTTCTAAAAGATTAAACTGGCCATTTAAATTTTGACACTTTAAGTTTGATTATCCATTTCTCTGTTTGCAGATCTCCGAATCAATGAAAAAACCTTTTCTCTTTTGATATTTAAATTCTGGATGTTAATTGGTCCAAGTAACTACTTCAAGCTTGGCTATTTATCTTTCCTGCGTCCAGATCGTAGAATCAATAAAAAAACCGTTTCTATTTTTATATTTAAATTGTGGATGATGCTTGGTACTATCGAGAAGATCAAACTGAACATCTAAATTTTGACACTCCAAGCTTGACCATCCATATTACTCACAGATCTCGCAATTAATATACCCTTTCATTGCTTTATATTTGTATCGTGCATGGTACTTGGCACTATCTAGAAGATCAAAGCTACCAGCTAAATGTTTACTCTCCCAGCTTGACTATCCATTTGTCCTGCGTCCAGATCACAGAATCATAAAAAAAACTGTTTCTATTTTTATATTTAAATTGTCGATGATACTTGGTACTATCTAGAAGATCAAACTGAATATCTACATTTTGGCACTCCAAACTTGAACATCCATTTTTCCTGACTGCAGATCTCGGAATTAATAGGAAACCCTTTTGTTTTTTTATATTGAATTCGTGGATGATAGTTGGTACTATCTAGAATATCAAACCGAGCATCTAAATTTTGACACTCCAAGCTTGACTATCCATTTTCCTGCGTGCAGATCTCGGGATTATTAGAAAACCCTTTAATTTTTTTATATTTAAATCGTGGTTGGTACTTGGTACTATTTAGATTTCTAAAAGATCAAACTGGCTATTTAAATTTTGACACTTTAAGTTTGATTATCCATTTCTCTGTTTGCAGATCTCCGAATTATTGGAAAAACCTTTTCTCTTTTGATATTGAAATTGTGGATGATACTTGGTACTATCTAGAAGGTCAAACCGACCACATAAATTTTCGCACTCGAAGCTTTACTATCCATTTTTCCTGGGTGCAGATCTCAGTATCAATAGAAAAACCTTTTCTCTTCTGATATTTAACTTGTGGATGGTACGTAATACTATCTAGAAGATCAAACTGACCATCTAAATGTTGACACTCCAAGTTTAGCTATCAATTTTTCTCTTTGCAGATCTCCGAATAAATGGAAAAACCTCTTCTGTTTTGAAGTTTCTTTTTCTTTCCCGGTGGACCGGAGATGCAGCCAAGACATGCGAGCTCGTAGGGTCACTTAGGAAGCGGTAATCGCTTCCTGCAGACCAGACCTCAATGTCGAAGGTATAACTATTGTTCTACGAAGCGGTCGCATGTGCGCGACTCGGATAAGAAGACGCGGTTCGTAGGGTACTGTTATTGCTAGATGGTTTTTAGAGTACCGGTAATTGTTCGCACCGGAGAAAGAGCTGTCGATCCTGGGACTTCCGGCATGGGTACGGGTTATTTACTTGTTTGTTTAACGGGTCGGGAAAAGTCAGTAGGAAAGAAAAGTGCGAAGTACAAACTACTCGCTTGTTTTAATTCTTAAAAAACACTTCCACAATCACTTTACACTCATCTTCACACCGATTCCTCCACTCGATTATACGCCCAGCTTAGATACATATTCAAAGTTTCAAATGTTAAATTATAGTGTGAATGAAGCTCATAGTTTTACAGCTTCTGAGTATAGTGGTTATCTACTTGAGAATAAAGTATTTTGCTTTTTCACCAAAAAGGATTACTTTTAAAGAAAATTGTGGAATTTTCGAGCAAAAATAAAAATTTCACACCGATACAAAAATTTCAACATAATACGTAAATTTTCAACTAGAGATGATGAATTTTTCAATAAATGGTTGTTTTTAATTAGAGTTAGAGTTAAATTTTCAACAATAATAAATACTTCCAAACAAAAGTGTTTAATTTTCAAGCAAGTAGTCCAAATTTTTACCAAGCCACTGCTTTTCTTTCTGAAAAAGATGTATTTTTAACAAAATACGTGAATTCTTAATCAAGCAGTTGAATTTGCAAATAATAAGATGAATTTTTAACACAACTAGTTATATCTTCAACCAAAAAGATGATTTTTCTACTAAAATGATGAAGGTATAACAAAAATAATAATGTTAACTCAAGACTTAAGTTTGTAACCATGTAGTTGAAGTTCTATCAAAAACAAAAGTGTAACCGAGAAGATTAATTTTTTACCAAAAAAGACGAATTTTTAAAGAAATACTTGGATTTTTAATCAAATAGTTCAATTTTCAACTAAAACACTTACTTTTACTATAAAAAATAGAAAGTTAATTTTTCAGTTAAAGAAATTAAATTTTAAACAATAAAGTGAATTTTCAATCAAAATGATGAAATTCCAAAGTAAAAAAGGTGTTAACAAAAGAGTTAAACTTTTAACCATGTAGTTGAAGTATCAACAAAAAAAATCAATGTTCTGCCAAGAAGATTGATTTTCTATAAAAAAGACGAATCTTCAACAAAGTACATTAATATTAAATTGAACAGTTAAACCACTACTTCAAGAAGATAAAATTCAACTACATGCAAATGAAATATTGAAATTTTCATTATCGAATATTAATTAAAAAAAAAAAAAACGGATACAAATGTTACCAAAAGAGTTCAGCGTTCTACTAAATAGTTACATTTTCAACGAAGAAGGTTATCACTTTAAAGCAAAATGATAAATCTTTAACTTGAGAAGTTCAATTTTCCGAAAAAAGTAATTTTAACCAGAAAACAAATATTTTTTAACCAAATACGCCCGACTCTCGGTTTAGCAACAGTGTCGGGGGTTGCCTGCAAATACACTTTGCCACAAGCCGGCGGGTCCAAACGTCAATAGTCAGGGACGCCTGAAAAGTTTCCAGTTGGAATGCATAATAATGCGCAATATACTCGAATGAGGACTCACGTTCGGCGGCCCTTCCGAGGCCAGAGTCGCAAACATCTTTCGCCCTGTGAGTCGCGAATTTCGAAACTAATAGCGTATTTGGTTATCCTGCAATGGAACACTCCGATCTGCACCGATGCAGATCGGAGTCAGAAGAAAGAAGTAAGAAGAAGCGATCGGAGTGCTCTTGGAGTACACCAGTTCAGGATAAAAGAATGCGCTATAAGAGTCGGATCTAGTTAAATTTTTAACAAAAGAGATGATTTTCCATTCTTCAACCAAAAAAAAAAAACTTTTAAAAATAATTGTTCAATTTTTCACAAAGTAGATTTATTTTTACCTAAGAGATAAGAATTATTAAATAAAAATGTAATAGTTGATAATTCAATTTCAATTAAAAAGATAAATTTTCAACCAAGAAGATTAATTTTCTACAAAAAAGGCACATCTTTAACAAAACACATCAATTTTCAAATAAAATAGAAAATTTTCACCAAACAGTTAAATCATCATCTAGAAAGGATAGGCTATCAATTAAAACAGGAATAGCTCAATTTTCAGCTATAAAAATCTGCCAGTTGTGCAGGCATAATATTATAATTACGTGATGTGCAGCAGATCGCAAGTCTGTGCGCGCTTACAGTGCACAACTGTTGGTTCTCGCGCTTCGCGCTTGATTTTGTCTAAAATGCGAACTTTTCTACAGTATGTTCAACTCTATCATATCAAATGTATATTATATTTATTTCTGTCCCTTGTTCTGGGACCGCTTATTCAGATATTGTAAAATAAAGTACAAATGTTATTTTTACTTATTACTTTAATATTTGTTTGTTATTCTGGATCAAATTGTATTCTTAGTTACCCTGAGAAATGTATACCATTAAAATAAATTTGTATCATTACAATTCATAATATAACCTTATATGAAATATCCAAAAATTTAATTTTTAATTTTCAATATAATTTTTTTACGACTCAGACCAAAAATACACACCCTAGCGTAAGCACACCCTCGCTCTAAGAAAATTTGTAGACTTTTTTTATAACGTGCCTTGTTTGGCTTAAAATGTCAATTTTCGTTTATTTTTCGGAATTTTGTATATGATATAACGTCTGTAATTTTTTTTCATTAAAAAAGTCATTTGGGTAAATAGAGGATCTTTTTGACTATCACTAATAAGTCCATTCACATTCCAACTCCTTAGAAAGTTATCGTGCTAAAAAAAATTTAAAGATAGTCACACTCGTAAAAACCTGTTTTTTTTATTCAGGGGGTCTCAAAATGTCGACATTCAACAAAAACAGGAGAGGGGACCAATTTTAAGCAAGTCTAATACTCTCTCTGATGAGAACGTAGAAAATTAATTTTCATGAAAAGAACGTAGAGAACTCGAATTTTTTATTGGAACAGCAAATTTTGTATAACAATTATGCGATTCTCAGGATCATGTCACATAGATGTGTCAGATACAAGTAAAATACAAGTCGCGACTGTCTACAGGCACTGGAATTTGGAATGCAAAGAAATAATAGGTGGCAGCACCGACCCGAGGACTAAATTCGATATGGCGTTTGAAATGCGGTTGCTTATAAACAAATATGCGAATTCCTTTTACGAATTCCATTATACTTAGCAGAAAGTTTGATTTTATTAAAAATTTAGTTTTTTGTTCAAGATTCATAATTTTGGGTTGGAAATTCATTTCTTCGACTGAAAATTTAACAGTTTTTAATTGAAAATTCAACTATTTTCTTCGTTAAAAGTTAACCTACT
>NC_046664.1:53400209-53435222 GCF_010883055.1 Belonocnema kinseyi
AGCAGCCTCCTCCGCTGCTTTGTACAGAAATGCTCCTTTGCCCACTTTTTCGTGATTCCTGACCATTTTAAGAAGAGGGTCTCTTCCATTTGCAACTCTATGAGCTGTACCCAGAATAATCCTCTTGTGAAGACATTCAAGACTCAATATTCCGCGACCCCCTTGACGGCGTGATATATATATATATATATATATAATTTGACAATAGAAATATTTTGTTGAAAAATCGTATTTTTTTCCTGGAAATCGATTTTTTTTTAATTAAAATTTGTATAATACATTTTTCGTTGAAAATGTATATTTTTAGTTGACAATTAAATTATTAGGTTGCAAATTTATCTTTTTTAGTCAAAACTCGAATATTTGGTTAAAAATTGACGTTTTTTTTAATTGTCTTTTTGGGTAGAAAATTAATGTTTTTGGTTGAAAATTAAACTGCTTGGTTGCAAGTAGAAATCTTCTTAAAAATTCATTTATTGGCAGAACTTTCATCTCTTTGGCTAATGATTCAATTATTATCTGATAAAGGCACACTCTTTTTTTTTAGAAAATCATTCTCCTTGGTTGAAAATTTCACTGTTTTGATAAACATTTATCCTTTTCTGTTGATAATTCAACTATTTTAGTAGAAACTTTATCTGTTTCGTTCCATAGATTTAGAATTAACCATTTTTTTGTTCCCTTTGTTGTAAATTTATTGTTTTTGTTTAATTTTCATCATTTAAGTTAAAAATTGATCTTTTTTAGTAAAAAATTATTTTCTATTTGCCTAACGTTTTTATACCTACTTTTTAATAAAAAATTCATCTATTCGTTAAAAAATCGTGTATTTTCTTGAAAATTCATCTTTTTAGTAGAAAATGTATTTCAAACATTTTCTGTTGGTCCCAGCACAAAAAAAAATCGTCAGTGAATTTTTGTTTCGGGTAATTTTCAAGTGAGTAGAAAAGAATTTTTTGCATTAAAACAAAGTTAAATTCAATAAGTTGACATGGTAACTAGTTCTAATGTGGCAGCTAAATCTTAATCAGTGAAGGAAATTTTTTTCCAGATAACTATTACTCTGCAATCGCTGTTAGAATTATATTTTGGTTTTTTCTGTGAGGAAGTTGTAAATCTTCCAGAAGTCTGAGTCGTAACGAGATAAATCTAAAGAAACGCTTTTAGAAATTAAAAAATTAAATTTCAGAGCCACTGAGTTATAGAGCCCCAAATAAGAAACTTGAAATTTTCTTTCGCCCTGAATTTCAAAATCTTCTAAAATATTCCTTGTTTAAAAAATATTAAAGTGGATCAATTTGATCTGAAGTTGATGGTCAGAATGATATGCGATTTTTCTTTGGATCCCAGAGTTTACCATGTTAGTATATTAAATTAGGAACAAACAACGAGAATTTGATTATGTCTGACTCTGTATGATTTTATCTACTGGAGGGAATGATCGCCTCTTGAATTTCAATTGTGGCTGAATCCAGGCTCTCCCCTTGTATTCGAAGAAAGTTTCTTTTTACTCATGCTCACAATTATCGCCTGGGAACACTAACGTTCTTTTACGATTTGGTAATAAAATCTACGCAGTCCCGTTATTATCGTTTGTGATGCGTACGGTGAACCGGAACAAATCGGTGCATAGATTCGTAAAAATTGCTTCCGCTATGATGATGATTTTCCTTAATAATATCTAGACCCATCACTGGAAATTCACGTATCTCTGATTTTATTAAAAAGCATAGAATAAAACTTCATTTAAAAAAATAGAAATTGTAATGTCCCAAAATCCAGAGGAAAATGGCTTTTTATGTTAGTTGCATCTACTTTGAAGTTTTGTAATATAAAAATGATACAAAATGATTGAATTTGATAAGCCATATTGAAAAGTTCAGATATTAAATAAAATATCCACAAATTAAACTTTATGGAAGTGATTCAGAATTTCTGAAATAAATAGGATAGCTGAAGTTAAAATTACGGTAAATGGCCAAAGCAAGCGTCAGAATTTCTTTTTTTTTTGGTCGCAGTCAAAAAAAATGAAACATTAGTGCAAACTTATCTTATATTTAAAAAGACCCTTCCTTCTCACAATGTAGAAAAATAGTGTATTTTGATAAATTTATGTGCAGGAATGCATTTAAAAAAAATAAAATCTAATTAAATTTCGCATAAATCGGTCAGAGCCATTTTTTAAAAAGTAATTTATTTAATTTTTTACGCAATAAAAAAAATAGAATTTTTTTTTCAGAAGATTACCGGTTTCGATAAACCCTCAGATTCAGTCATAAATACTTAGAATTAATAAAGTAACTTTACAAAAATTGTTTTTAAAGATGAGAAATTTTGTTCAAATTGATTTAATTTGTTATAAACAAACAAAGAAGTAAGTAAAATAGATTATTGCGAATTCGCAGTGATTTGTGCATTAATTGACACTAAATTTGAACAATTTATAGGCAAAAACCGTTTTTTATTTGAATTTGTGAAACATAATAAATAAACTGTTATTCTATAAGCAAATTTTATAAAAAAATTATTAATAGCAGGTAGTTATGTTTAAATACATTAAGTTATTTCTATTAAATAGACCAAGAATTGTACGAAAATGTCACAAAAGTATCAGATTTCTTTGCCTATTACTAACTGATGATTGTTTAAACAAATTTAATTGGCAAATTCAATATCTAGCTATTTTGAAAGGTAAAACTTAGGGTTTTTCCAACGTAGTGAAGTGTAAATAACTAATATATAAACTTTTAAGGAGCTCAGGTACAATCAACAAGTTTTATTGTTGAAAACCATTGTGTGAGAAAATTTGTATCATTCTAAGCATTTTTTAAGAAACGAATTGCATTCATTTTGAGTATTAGGGTAATGTACCCAATTGTTGACAGGTTAAGGCAAACTTCAGGCTTTGAGAAAAAAATTAATGTCAAAAATGGTATGTGCGATAAATGCAATACTAATATGTACAGTTATAATATAATAGGGTATCAAATTCTAAGCTTCATTTATCTCAATATATATTAAAAACTGAAAAAGTAATTAAATTTAGCTCATTAGCCTAAAAATTCAATTCTTGGCAGGGTTGACGCAATTGTTGGCAGGGATGGACCCAATTATTGGCACCCTGGTCATATGAAGATAAAATAGTATCGCTATGAAGTGAATAGTGAAGAGAAACATTATTTATAAATTATTTTTTAATTTATAAAAAAATAGTCTGCCTTAAATTACTTAATTATCAACATCTATCTAGTCCAAATTTAGAGGTTGTGATCCTCGGCTTCTTTTTACTGCTTCAGCAGAATTAGTAGAATCGGTTTTTTTCGAAAATTGATTTTATTTTTTGTTAGTGTGTTTAGCGTTTAACTTCTTTTTTCTAGTAACTCCTTTAGCAGAATCAATAAGATCGTTAATATTTGAAGATTGATTTTTTTATATTCTTTTTGGTTTCTAACTTTTTTCTATATTTCTATCTTCTTGGACTTTTTCTAAAATTTTATTTCGCCGTTTTCGTTTTTGCTTTAAGCTTCCTTAGTCTTAGTTTTATTTTTTTTCAATTGCTTCTTCCTAATTCTTATTTTCTTCATACCTGGGATGTTAAAGCATAGATGCCTTTTGCCTTCATTTGTCTTTCTTTTCGTTTTGGGGTGAGAGGGAATCGCAAATAATCGTGCATATTTCCTTTTTTAACACATTTTAAAACAATTTCTTATACGTGTTGGGTTGAAATCGCTTTTCGTCTCAAATCTGTAGAATCGTGTAATCTTTCATCAATTGCATGCTAACCTGAAAACTGGTGACAAAACACTTCTTTTCTCTCTACACTATTTAAATCAGCATTATTATTATTTAATATAATTTCAGAAGTGTTGAAAATTACAAACAAATTTCTTTTTCTAGATGTAAATCAGGCAGTAATTTTTCTAGACACACTAGTTGTGAGTGATACATTAGACTGATTTGTGGTAAAGCCTATACCACTACATTGCGAATTTTCTCTTATTTCTGAATAACATATATCACTAAATATAATTAGTTACTTAATTCTTTAAATTGCAGCCACAGTAACTTATTTTAAAATATTGTTTTTACTTTTAATTCGGTCTTTCATTCTGAATTTTACAAAACAACAAACGAACATAACCATACTTTTTCCAATTGACAAGAATAGAAATCATTGCAAGCACATACAATCCAATTCTTGGCAGTGGGGGGGGGGGCATGAATTGGATTGTATGTGCTTTAGATTAAAAATTCATTGACAACTCATATTATTTATTGAAAAATTATAGTTGAATCTTAGTTATTTTTTTATTAACAATTTTAATATTTCCTCGCAACGTGCTAAAAAGAAAATAGTCACTTTCGTTAATTATAACGGTGCTAGGGGTAAATAGAAAACTGCAATTCTCTAAAGATTTTCTTTAACTAAACTAAAAATTCTTGGCAGCCTGGAAACAAGGCTGAATTTTGTAATTTCAGAACACATAAATTATTGATTCATTGGTTCAAATTTTTCAAAGTTTGCAAAATTGAATTGAGCATTTTTTAAATGGAAAAAAATAAAGACTTATGCATTTCAACAATTCGAAATAAGTATATAATTTAGTGAATCGAAACATAAAATAATCAAACAATTTTATATATGAACCATTCAAAAGGGAATTAGTAATCCTAGATATAAATGTTTTCGTAAAGGTGAATCAACTTTTATAAATTTCATTTAAAGAATTACAAAATTAAAAAGTCTATTTAATAATGATCTACCAGCAAAAAATTATTTAGATTTTTTAAGAAATAATGCAACTAAAAACCAATAAAATCATTTTGTTTTTTTTTCGACCTATTTATTTGCATTATGGAAGAATGGTGAAAGAAACTACACAAGTTTTAGGGAAAAAATCTGTAATACAAAATCTAGGGTAAGTTTTCTCTGTAAAAGGGAAAGAGTTTTTATAAATGATGGTAAGAAAATTTGAAAATGTCTGTGATTGTTCATTAATAACGTGTCCTAAAAAATCGTTTGTGTAGAATTTTCGACCTCATTTTACTTTTTAAAAATTACACAAATTAAAATTAAAAAATGATCATAATTTAATAATTTCAATAATATTGTGTGAGGGTTTCAAATTTGTAATTCTTTTCATAATTATGATAATATTTATTATGATATTATAATTTTTTTGTACCGATAAATAGAATGATCAAGCATTTAGTTAAATTTTTATATTTTTAAATATAATTAATTTATAATTTAATTATATAAAGGAAAAAAGTTTTATAAACTCTTAACTCTCATTTATCAATTAGTTAGAATTAACCAATTTACAGTAAAAACTAACACAGATATGAATAAAATTTAACTTATTTGAGGACGATAGAATATTAGTGCATGTTGACAAAAACTTACTTTAATTATAAGTAAATGAATTCATCAGTGGCTGTCTGATTTTTATGAGAGCCGTTTAATTGTAGAGCGCAATTACCTTACAAAATTTTTAAAAGGCCAAAATGGACAAAAGTACTAAAAAATATGCACTCTATTTTTTTCGTCATTTTTAATAGTTTTCATGATGTTCAGGTAAAAAAACACTGCTGAAATAGGATCGAAGTACTAAAAATGTTCAAAATATGTCCCGCTTCTTGCAAAATAAAAAAAAATTGGATGAGACTTTTCCGGAACTTTTGTTCGAAGAAAGGCCTGTTGAAACAGGAAATATTTTTAACGATTTTCGTATTCAAGTCCTATTTTAGCAGTATATATTCAAAACATGAACGCCATCAGTACTTGTAGAAATAAAAAAATAGAAAATCTAAATTTTCTAGTACTTTTGTCCCTGTTTAAACTTTTAGTTAAAATAGGTATTTGAAGTTACTGATTTTTCTTCTGAAATTAAAATTGAAAAATGCGAATTCAAAAGGGCGGATCCAAAATAGCAGATCGAAAATTAAAAAATAAACAGCAATACAAAAACCGCAAAAACCGAATTCAGAACCAATCTTTTAATTTCTTTATTTTCAATCCTTCATATTGGATTCGCTTTTTTGAATTTTTTAATATTTCAAATATTTACACTAGATTTTCAATCAGAGACCCATTAACTCCTAAAAAGACATTTTTATTATATCGTGTGAACTAAATTTTTTTCACTACAATACATTTTATACAAATAAGAAGTTTTCAGTTTTTAGATATATTTTACATAAATGAAAAAATTTAGTTTTTGTATAAAAAATTCCATATTTTTATTTAAAATCGGTCAACATTAACCCTTGTCCCCAGACTATAGAAATTTATACTGGATTTTACACGAGAAAATCTCAGTTTACGAAAAAAATAGAAGAAATAAATACTCATTTCAATATTTTGTAAATTAAAGTTTGTTAACCTATTAATAATAAATCTTCAAGCCATAATGTTTATCCAATAACATTTAATTTTAATCCCAGGTTTTTCAACTTATTTTGAATTACTTGAACGAATATTATTTGCATTTACAATTATTTTCTCCTGTAATCGTGTAAAGTTATTATTTTTCAAGATAAATGATGAGTTAATTGATGAATGTCAAGAGTAATACTACTTCTATAATCAATTTAGTAATTGTTCGAAAAAATTATTTTTGATTAAATGATTATTATTTGTTTAAACAATTTTTGCTCTTTATAAATTGTGAGAAGTTATTATATTTTGGAATAAATGATACAGTTGATGGATTTAAAGAATAATATTTCTTTGTTAAAATATTTAATCATTATTTTAACAATATAAATCGTAAAAAGTGATTATTTTCTGGGACTAATGACACAAAAACGAATGTTGATATCAATATTTCAGAAGAATATTTAGCGATTATTTTAACAATTTTGATTTGTTTAAACAATATTTTTTCCTTCAAAGCTTGAAAAGTTATTACTTTCTGGAATAAGTGACAAAAGGAATGGAGTTTGAGAGTAATATTTTTTTAAATGACATTTAACATGCATTAAAAATTTATTCATAGAAATTGAACTTAATTGTTTATGTTAATAGTTATTATTGAAACAATAAGGGTTTACATTCTAAGATAAATAAATACTAATAGCAAGCGACATAGTCTAAGAGATTCGAAAAAAACTAGTTCCCTCCACCTTTCTTCTGAAAGGGTTCAAATGAATAATTATTAAGTACTTACATAATTTCAAAGTATCTTACAAAAAAATGGTCTTAAAATTCGTATGATTTATTTCAAAATATGATAACTTTACACGATTTGCAGCGGAAAAAATTGTTAAAACAAAATGTAATTTTTTGTTGTACCAATGAATAGAGTAGTGTTGATTTGAGTTGGGTAAGTTGCTTTTTTTTTTAGTAACTAGTTAAAGTTACGTTATTTAGCGAAAGTAGGTAAGTAGTTACAGTTTTTCGATTCCTTAATTTTATAATATAACAATCAAAATTATTAGTTAAAGTACAAGTAAAAGTAGATAAAACATCAATAATATATTTTAAATTGATTAAAAAACATGCAACTCGAAATGTCCCGGCTTATCAGATTTTGAACGAGTTTTGTTTTTCCGCATTCTGAAATTCAAATAACAATTTTAAGTATCAGGGCCTAAAATGTTTCCAATTTTGGTTTGTAAATTCATATCTTTAGTTGAAGATTGAACTGTTTGTTTTGAAATTAACTTTCATATTGAAAATTTATATTTTTGGGTTAAAAATTCAACTGTTTTGTGGAAAATTCGTCCTTTTAGCTTGAAAATTTGTCCTGTTAGCTTGAAAATTTAACAAGTTGATAGAAAATTTAACTGGTTTGTAAAAAATTCGCTTTTCTAAATTAAAAATTATTGTTTTTCAATTAAAATTTTCGTAATATATTTTTAGTTGAAAAGTTATATTTTTTAGACTGAAAATCGAACTTTATGAAACTATTTCCTTGAAAATGAACTTTTCTATTGAAATTTTATATTTTATGTTGAAAATGCCACTGTCTTTTACATAAAATTAATCATTTTGTCGTGAAAATTAAAAGTTTGAGTAGAAAATTCAACTTTGTAGTAGAAAATGTAACTGTTTTGTAGAAGATTCGATTCTTAACTTAAAATTAGTGTTGTCAAGCGGAAATTACCATATTTAATTTTTAGTCTAGAGATTGAACAAATTGGTTACAAATTTCTGTAGCTTGTAGAAAATTCGTCTTTTTTGGTAGGAAAATATTCTTCTTGGTTGAAGATGTAACTGTTCTAGAAAGAAAATGCACCTTTTTGTCTTAAATATTCAATAGTTTGGTAAAAAATGCACCTTTTTCGTAGATGTTTTCTTTCTTTTCATATTGAAAATTCATTTTCTTCCAATGAAAGTTTAACTGTTCTATGTTTAGTTAAAAGTTTATCCATCGGGTTTAAAAAGTCAACAAATCGGTTGAAAATTATTGTAACTTGTTAAAAATTCTTTTTTTTCAATAGAAGATTAAAGTTCCTAGTAGAAAATTTAACTATTTAGTAATGTATCCTGTTAAAAATTCGTCTTTATGGTGAAAAAATCTTCTTGATTAAATATGCATCTATTAGGTTGAAAATGTCGGTATTTTGTTTAAAATTCTTCGTTTTTAGTAGAAAACTAATCTTCTTGGTTTTAAATCTACCTTTTTGGTAATAAATGTAATTATTTGATATAGTAGAAAATCAAACTTCCTTTTTTAAAAATGCATCGATTTTTGCTTGAAAATTCTACAGTTTTGATCTAATTTGTTTTCTTTATTGAAGGAAAAATCTTTCTTTGTTGAGGATTCAATTATTTTGTTGAAATATCTTTCTTTGGTTAAAATATAAACTAATATATTTTTAAAAAATAATTTAAAGTTAAAAAGGTTAAAAATCCAAATTGTTAAAAATCAAAACTGCTTGTTTAAAATTGAACTACTTTGTTAATTAATAAGAATATATAAGACTAGAGTAAACTCTCCTCTCCCAATTCCTCTTACGATCTTTCTGGATGAGCTGTAAATAAATTCACGAAGAAAAATTTAGTCGGAAAAAATCACGTTGAATAAGGGATTGGGGAGGGGGTCAAAATTTCCGGATTCTAAGAAACTGGGGTACGTGGTTAAAAATTAAAAACAGAAAGAAAAAAATGAGGTCTGATAAAGGGGGTGGGGCTCAATTTTGTCAAGGGAACTAAGATGACTTACGTTTTTTTATGGCCCTTATGTAAAGAAATTTTAATTCAAATTTGGTGTCTAAAATCTCGAGAGGGAAGGCATTCGTCCTTATGCCCTCCCCCCTGAATTAGCAATTGGGAAAACCTAATGTCCCACTGAGCTTCAAAGGATTAAGTACTGATTTGACTCATAATCAGTATTTAGCGGGATATTTTCTGGAATCTAAGTGTATTGAAAACGTTTCAGGTATTGATGAATCGAGAATTTGGTTAGCTACTCAATGTTGCTTTTAAAAGTATGTCACGCTTTATTTATTAATTATTATAAAAAAGTGAAATGGTGGAGAATCTGTTGAGCGAAAAATCAGAGAGCTAAGACGGCACCCTTCGGGGTCTAAGTCGACATTTGACTAGAATATGTGAAGAAAGAAAAGGACACAATTTTTAAATTTGTATTATTGTAACCAAATAAATTCTCGTTTCAAAAATACCTAATAGTTTGTCAAATACAGTTTTTCACAATCTTATTCTATAATGAGAAGGTATTAGTTTGGTGCAAAATTAGACTTTGTCGCTTTTCATCAAATTTTCACGTTTTGAGAGCCCCAGAGTCGGAAAAAACGATGTTTACAAAGGTGCCGATACAGATCGGGTATCAGGGCACTCTTATATTTAAAAAAAAACCAAGTTCACACGGTTTTTATTTTTCATTAGCAAAACAAGTGTTGACTTAGATCCGCTCTCTTCTACTACGTTATCCAAATTGTGCATAATTTTTCTTTGTACACCATAGTATACACGATAATTTTTTATACCTACGTAATGTCTGTTTTTGTATTATGTTTCTGTGAACTTCACACCATTTTGATCTGCACTGGATAAATAGATTGAAATGACAGGAGTCATAATAGCTCATAAGTGGTGAAACTGACTCACACGTGGAAAAGTGTACCAGTGGAACAATGCACGCGAGTGTGAAAAGTATCCTTTTCTGAAAACCAGCAAATCACTTCAGCGTGGACTGAGCTGGCTCGCGCAGTCTTCGTGGGAATGGGGAAAAAAGATAAGAAGATAATTTTGCCTTAAGGTGAAACAATTGATACTCGCTGAAATAATGACGATAAACGGAACGCCATGGAACACGGCACGTGTAATAAACTCTACGGTTAGTGACATGTTAGTGTTCGTTTTTATGAACACAATTATGTAACGCTTTGTACAAAGTATGTAGCTTTTACTGTTCGTTCCTTTACTTCTGCACTCAATATAAGCAACTAAGGTGTGCCAGATAAATTTTTTTCGATTGCCTCACTCGAGGGACGAATACTATACGAAAAAAAATTTCTTGAGGCATACGAGCGAATCCAGAATATATTAAATTTAAAGAATCTGTCCCCTTAGATTAGGTAAAATGTTTAGTTATAGTTTATATAAGAAGTTTAGTTACCCTCAAATTGGGTAATTTCGGACATGCAGGGTAAGTTTGGACATTTCTGAATTGATAGTTTGAATTACTTAAGGTGGTTTTAGCCATCATCTGAAATCAGTTTGAGCCTTAACTGGTTCTAGATTATAGTAGAAACCACCTTGAGTATGTCAAAGTATCAATTAAGGAATGTCAAAATTTACCCCACATGTCCAAAATTACTCAGTTTGACTGCACTAGCTAATTCTAAATTAAAAGAAAACTGATCATTTAGTTTGTAAGAAAGACCAACTAAATGAGTTTATAAATGTGTTGCTAGTAACTGCTTTGACCGTAACTTTTAAATAAATTTAAAAAACTGATTTTACATGAAGAGAATTTTATTGGAATCAAATAATAAATTATTAAATACATGAAAAAATACAAGAAATGTCGAAATTGTATGTACAATTCATCAAACTACATGTAACCATACTAACCAGCTACCTGAAGTCGTTTGCCAATTTCTGCCCACTACAAGCCTGGAAATGTTTAATTTTGATAAGAATACCTTTAGGTTAACCTAACCTTTTTCAAGGACACTTTTCCGGTACCCTTTTTTCAGAATACCATGTTAGAGCCACTTCTTTAAAAACAAATTTCGATGGCTCCGAAATTCTTGCAAATTCCATCGCAAATTTTTGTGACTAAAATAAAAAGATTCAAATTATTTAAAAAATTAGATGTATGTAAAAACTAATAGCGCAATTCGATCCAAGAATTTGAAAATCAATTTGCTTCTTGAAAAGTTATGTATTAGTTTTATCCTATTAGCTTTAGAATGGTTTTATTCTTAAACAATTTTTTTTCTTTTCAAAAACTATTAAGATATTAAGGAGAAAAATCCAATAGTATGTTATATTAACAATTTCATGAAATTATATCTTTTTTCATATTTTATTCTTTAAAAAAGCTATTTTGCTTTCCTTAAATATTTTTTGTATTACATGCTTATACACATACTAAAATCTCTTCACTTATATCTAAATTTTTTTAATTTATACCTATCTATCTTTTTAAAGTTTTCCTAAGTTAACGGGACAGTAAATGACACTTCAGAAACACTGCTGCGTTTTATTTTGAATATAGAAAATGTGCCGTTTGAATTTTCAATATTTTTTCAGCATCAAATTATTATTTTAAGAACATCAATTCAAAATATAAATTGAGAAAGTTTTGAAACATGTATTAAATTAGTAGAATACCGTTCCTCATTTACTTGATAACATAAATCTTAAATTTTAAGAAATTTAAATGAAATTAAAATCCAAATTAAAAATTCTATTTGACCTTCAAAAATCAAATTACAATAAAATAACATGTTAGATTTTTCTTGCCTTGATAAAGGTACTATATAAGTACCAAAACGTTGGTAATGCATTTTTTTATTTTGAATTTTGTTATTGAATGTTATTTCATTTAATTAGATTGTAATAGAAATGAAAAAGACAAAAGAAAGGGAAAAAAGGAGGTAGGGGATGTGGTTGGTTGCCTTCACATTTTTTTCTCTTCTTGATTTTTGCCCGAAAATTATTAAAATTTTTTTAAAAATTTTTTCAGAATAAAATAGAAGTCTTTTTTTGATCGCTGTGTTCGTTGTGTTCAAAAAATTTTTTTTTTTTAAATTCGACTATTTTGTTGAACGTTCCTTCCTTCAGTTTAGAAATTCACATTTCCAGATTAAAAATTCATTTTTTTAGTTAAAAATTTAAATATTTGGTTAATATTGTATATATTTTGATAAAAATAATTTTTTTCACAGAAATGCAACTGTTCGGTTGAAATTTAATCTGCTTTAGTTCAGTATCCAAGGTGCTTGTTAAAAATTCACCTATTTTGGTTAAATTTAAATGAACTTAATTCAAAATAAAAAAATTTTTGGTTAAAAAATCAAATATTAAGCCTTTGGTTGAAAATTGAACTTCTTTGATCAAAATTAGTTTTTTCTTTATCAAACATTAATTTTTTTTATGAAAAATTTCATTAGATGGCTGAAGATGCAACTATTTTTTTTCGTTGAAATCATTAAGAATGGCCTAAAAGTTTAAAATTTCCATGAAATTGTTGAAATCTCTTGAAATTATTGAAATCCGTTAAAATCTATTGAAATCTATTCCTTGAAAAATGATGAACTGCTGAAAATGATAATGCAATGGAAATAAAAATGCTAAAGAATCAAATTAAAATAATGGAAGATTCACAAAATCATATAAAGCCATTTAAATTCACCTGAAATCTTTCATATTTTTCGAAATACCTTGAAATCCTTTAAAATGCCCTAAAAGTATTGAAATAACTTGATATTATTTTAATAAATTATGATTACACAAATAAAAAATAAACAACTTAAATATTAGTATAATATTCTTAACTATCCTTCAATTAACATTAGTGACTTCAATTTATTCATTCCTTCAAATGATTGGTTTGTAACCACAGTTGTAAACGCACATCATCATTATAGTAATTCCTTTTTCGTCTCTTGAAACTTTTCAAATTCGTTGAAATGTACAAAAATCTATTTTTTGAGAAATGATGAAATCTTTATAACCCTCCTATATGCTGTAAAAAAAATAAAACAAACACATAAAGCCCTTTAAAAACCCTAAAATTTTCGGGATTTTTTTTAATTCCTACAAATCCCTTAAAATACCATGAAAGTTTGAAAATCCCTTTAAATTGTAGAAACTAATTGAAAATATTGAAATCCGTTGAAATTTACTCAAATCTATACATAGACTTTGAATTCTGTTGAAATCCTTTGTAATCCCTGAAATACTTCCCAATGGTGTGAAATTTCTTGCAGTCTTTTAAAATCTTTTAATTCATTTCGAATCCCTTTGAATCCTTGAAATATTTTTAAAATCCTTGAGCTATTTTTAATTTCTGAAATATTACGTAATAATAAAAAAGATTGTAATCTCTTAAATTTTTCTATAATCAGGTTCAATTTTAAACAGTTTCAGGCTCGTCTTGTAAAATTAATTAGGGTTGAATTTTTTGAAACTTTAACTACATTTTCATTTGAAAAAATGTTAACTGTAAAAACTCTTGAAATTTTGATTTTATAAATGGCTATTATGATATTTTGCCACTTAGCGAAGAAGTTCGAAAATATTTCTAAAGGCAGAGAACAAATATTTGGATCAGCGAGCAATTTTCGAAAATTGTAGCATTACTGTATTTAAAAAAAATTATTTGTTAAAAGTTCTCTTTTTTAGTCAAAAATCGAGTTAAGTGGTTGACAGTTGAACTAATTAAAAACATCATTTTTTTGGTTAAAAATTCATCTCTTCGGTTGAAAATTTAACCTTTTTGTTAAAAATTAATTTTTAGTCTAAAAATTTCACTCTTTCGTTATTGGTTGAAAAATTATATTTTACGAGTTAGAAATTCAACGATTTTGCAGAAAATTTATGTAATTTGTTGAAAACTTATATTTTTGGTCGAGTATACAATTATTTGTTATATAATTCGTCTTTTTTGGCGGAATTAGGGTTGCTGGATATTGTTTTGAATAAACATGCGTGATTCTATTTTTGGTTTAAACACTACATTTTTGAATCGAAAATTCAACTATTTGGTTTAAAATTCATATTTTATGGTAAGAAATTCGTCTGTTTGGTTGAAGATTCGATTATTTTTTGTAATTATTATTTTTTTAATTGGAATTTTTAAACCTTTGTATTTTGGTTGCAAATTCATCTATAATTGTAGATAATCATCTTTCTTATTTGAAAAGACCTTTTTTTAAATTAAACTCTTTGGGATCAAAATTCAACTTCGTTTAAAAAATTTCTCTTTTTGGATCAATCGAAAACCGTTTTAGCACACATGCGAACTCTGAAGATATTAATTTGATATGCAACAAAATGATCCAATAATGTAACAGTCTTCTGTTTCTTTATATTGATATAGACTTTCGTATCGAATTCATACCGCCGTATCAAAAATACTTTCATATTTACTGTGCATGTTTGCTGCGTTTTAAAATGGCCAAATGATAAACTGAATTTTAGGCTAAAAATAAGCCTATCTTATCTCTGCGCACGTTTTCCCTTATATAACTTTGGTATCGAATATAGCACATAATTTTTAAATATTAAATTCTAATTGATGAAAAAATCTATGGATAAATTAGTCAGGTGCATGAACGAGGGTAGAAAGAAGGATAAGAAGAAAGGAATAGATAGGAAAATGATAGAGTAAAAAAGGATAAGAGTTGAAAAGGTTAAGGGTAAAATTAACGCGGTGGCAAGAAATTTCTGCGAAATATATGCGGTAAAACGCTAATGGACAAAGTCAGCAATGAGATCATTTTCAACGAATGTGGTATAGAAGAAGCTCTGCCTGACCAGAGTAAAGAAAATTTGTTGATATAGTCTACCAGATAGATATAGACTGACAAAACAAGTTCATTTAGGTAAAGTAAATAGTAGCGTTCCCAGAAACAGACCGAGAAAGAATAATGAAAATCTGAAAACTAGATTTTAAGTAAGCAAGATATAAACAGCCTGAAAAGAAATACCCTGGATACCAATGGGCTCATCTGGAGAGCTTTACTTGGTGGAGATGATTAGTGTAAAGAATATAGATCTTACTATCTGATCACCAGCAAGCTTACTTATTTTTTTGTGATCTATGACTCATTGTGAGTTTGTAAAGCTCTTTACCTGGGGTGATTGCTAGAGAGATTATTCAGCAACCTGGGCAGGTGCTGTAATGCGGAATAAACTTGTTGTTTAAATAAGCATAACTAAAATGACTTAATGTTATAATAATGATAATGGCAATAATAAAAAAAAAATGTGAGCTTACATTATTCTTAGTATTGAGACTAATCAAAATAGAGCAAGTTTTATATGTTCATAAGTTCGTATTCAGTTGTCATAATGAGTCGCAGAATAATTATATACATAAACTATTTCTAGAGAACTATAAGAATAATAGCATGTCCTTCGATCCTCAACGAAAAAATTGCGATGCATGTGCATAATGTACATAAACTGTTCGTTAGGCCGTTAACGAAGTAATAATCTCATGGA
The DNA here is from genome assembly GCF_010883055.1 of Belonocnema kinseyi. Classification (NCBI taxonomy): domain Eukaryota; kingdom Metazoa; phylum Arthropoda; class Insecta; order Hymenoptera; family Cynipidae; genus Belonocnema; species Belonocnema kinseyi. The sequence goes on from NC_046664.1 coordinate 53,415,862, forward strand.
CAACTATGAATTGCAAAACTCTGTAAGTTTTTTACAACGCATAAGTAATTTTTTGTAAAAATACATTCTGAAATCATTAAATCCACGAGCCGTAAGTTCTAATTTTGTTCAAATTAGAGAAGAAACATGTCATTTTTCTTTAAACTTAAGAAAATGAAAAATTAAAACTAAACGGAGTTATTGTATTTAGAATTAGTTTATTTAGTATTTTTTAAATAATTTTTTTCCTAAAATTTAGAAAGATTCTTTAAAATATCTATAAAATATTTGACATTATTAAACCATTCTATAATACAGAATTCCTCGATTGGGAATAACAATGATAATTTCTGTAAAATGTTATAAAATACTGAGAAGTATTTTTCGAAAAGCCTTACAATCTTTCTTTATAAGATAAATATTTATATATTATATAAATATCTTATTATAATATATTTGTACATATTTCCAAAAGGTTTTTAATCAGTTGAAATAATTTTCCAAAATAAGAAAGTTTGATGCCAACTAAAATTAGCCGAAAAAATCGCAATTTTTTAAATATTTTTACTGAAAAATAAATATTTTTGCCCTTGACAGGTTGCAAAATTTATAAACTTTGTTTAACTTTTTTGGCTTAACATTTTTAATTTGCTAATGTTTTCTCAAGAAGTTTTTTTAGAGTTTTAAATCAAACAATGAAACTATTCTCTGATTATCGCCATTATAAAATATTTTCTTTCGGTTAAAAATAAAATCTCTTTATCCATCCATAATCTATCAAATATTATTAAACGTATTTTTATAATTTATCTTCACTTTTAATCTGGGATGTCTTGCAACTATTTTTCGGTAAAAAGGAATTTCTTTGCCTCAGCCGTTTTAAATTTGTTTTAAATAGAATTCTGCATTTTTCATCTCACTTGGTTTTTTTGTTTATTTTTTCATATTTAAGAGGTAAAAATTGTTGATTAAAAAAAGTTTTCAGCAAAATGTATAATAATCTATAATTTAAAAAAAACACTTCTCATGCAATTAATCATGAACCAATCAGATAATAATTCTATGTTTGAAGATTTCTACTACCAAAAATAATTATAATTGTCGCTAAAAAAATATTTTAATCATAGCTAGAAATAAAAAATAAGATTTTCAAGAAGAAAAAATTTTTTCCTAAGATTTTTTATATCAAACCTAATATATTCTAATCGTTATTACGATACAAAACTGCAAAAAACTAATTTTTTTCCTCTCAAAAAAGAAAAGGCAAGTTAAAAAATGAGTGAGCTACGTAATGGTAGTAATTATTTATTTTATGAACCCATTTACGTTTAAGCTACTTTGAAATTGTTTAAAGCAATTCTTTTATTCTATTTCTATATAAGATTCTCTAAACCCGATTTTGTGAAAGAATATCCATCATTTTCTTTATAATATTTTTTTTAAATAATTGTGCGTAAATTTTTCTCTTAGTTATTATTGTATATTAGTATATTTTCATTTTATATTATTATCTTGTAAAGATTAGTTACTATTTGTTAAAAAAGGTTTTTATAATTACTAAAGTAAATTAAATTAATGAATAAAAATGAAAAATATTAAATAAATAAAAAGAGGGCTATTTGTACCCAAATTTGTGTCCGAATAGCCGGATTTTTTTTTTTGGTAAAAGTACACTCTGTCTAAAAAATTACTAATTCAATGAATAGTTGTTCATTAATTCATTCAGTTCATTTAGTTTAAGAAAATCAAAAGTTGCGACTGTTGAATCAGGAAAGCAAAAAATCTCAAAAACGATTAATTGAATCTTTTGGAATCGAAAATTATCATGGAAAAAAATTCAAAGGAAGAAATTAACTTTTATAAAGATTATATGCGATAAATATTCGAAAGCTTACGAAGTTGTTTATTGTGTTCAATAATAAACTTGCATTTTTACCCCAGTTATTTTTATCCCTTTATCAAGAGATCTTCCTACCTGCAATAATGTACTTTTTCTAAACAGACTCAAACAAATATTTCCACATGATTCTAGATCCAAAAAAAAATGTTTAGAAACTTGTATCAACAAACAACATTTTTTATTCATAATCACCCCAACGGAAGTGTGAATACGGACCAAATTTCGATTAATAATAACTTAAAATAAGAGTTTTTTCACATTTGCAGAATATATCCAGAACAACTCTTAAGAATAGATAGCACAACAAATTCATGTATATTTTCTGATTTTGGTAAAAGTCGCGACTTGAAAATTTCGCCAGTTTTGATCCAGAAATATCCCGGTTGACGGTAGTATAGTTTGTTACTAATTGAGATATAGAGAGCTTCGATAAAGTTTGACAAATTTAGACTTGAACACCACCTGTGACCCCGATTTGTAGACAGTTTCATGATTCACTTAGACCATAATTCATGTCGATCACAATGACACAGGAACTTTCAAAATCGCTTTCACTCAATTAACCCCTAATAAGTTGAGGCATTTTCCTCTCAAATAGTCTTGCCCTCCATACGTACCAGCTTCTTATCTAATCTAATGCGTCTAGATACTGCATATCTGGTGCGTTGCTTGATTGGTCGATCTTTCGGCTCACTTCACTTGCTAGCAACCAAAAGAAAGAGGTTCTGGCTAGTCATGCCCAGCCTACGTTCCCAGGCAAGGCACTCGAACTTTCAGAATTGGAATGGGATACTGTGAGTAACAGAGAACACCCAGAAGAAAGAATGAGATAATGCTGGATAAAGGATAAGGATCAACAAAAAGAGAGAGAGAAAAAATAAATAAGAAAAAAAACAGAAAGAAAAATAAAGTAAGAGAAAGATGAGAAAGGATGCATGTGAGCGCGGAAGGTATAGACTATACTCTCCTTCTCGCCCTTATAACTTTCTCTTGTTTTAAACAGAAATTTAAAAAGAAAATAATTTATATTTAATTTAAATACTTCCTTCAAGAATGAATACGACCAAAGTGGATGAAGAATACGAATGAAACGAGAGAAAAAAATAGCAACAGAAAAAAAGGAAGAAGGAAAACAAATATAAAAAAGCAATAGAATGAGAAAGTGACATATGAAAAAAGGATGCATGAAAGCGCGGAAGTTATACACTAGGATGGTCCTTATTTACTATTGGTAGAATTTTTCTACATTTTTTTGGTCTCACCTCCCTATTTTCTCAGAATAGCCAAAAAAGTTAACTCCATAAAATTTGAGTGAAATAAGTTAATACTAACACTTGGTCAAAAAACTCAAATTTTCTCAATCAATTAACATGGGGAAAAGTACTGTAAAATTTTAAATGAAAGTAATTTTGTTATATTTCATTGGAATACTTTGTCTCTGTATGTTTATGATTTTCAGACTATGCTGAGAAAATATATCTAACCGAAATTCGTTTTCAAAATTTAAAAAATGGTGGACCCTTAAATAAATTGAACAAAAATTAGAATTTCCATAAATAATAACAAAATCTCGTTAAATACTTACAAGAGGCAGATTTATTTATTAGAAAGCACGAGATGACAATAAAAACTCAACATTTTGGAATAATGCAAGATGGCCTTCCAGCTTTTTTAAAGCTCATTATTTTTTTCTTACTCGATGACAACAATTTAGGTGTCAATTAAAAGGCTACATTATTGCAAAGAAAAATAGTTCGTAATGCAATGATGTCAAAATTTTTAGAAATTTAAAATGGTGCCATATGAAATACTCAAAAACTCTTATTTTCTACGATTTTCGTACAAAGAACCTCAAATTTGGAAAAAAAATTCAATTGTATTGTTACAAAATGTATGGTTGGAAGTAGATCTCAAATTTTGCACTTAAGCAAAAATGCGCTTCATTACTATTTTCAAAAAGTTACATAATTTTTTCAAATTAAAAAAAAATGAAAGACATTTTAGGAAAGGATTTAGTGATTTTCCAAGCCGCTTGCTTGAAAATTGCGTAAAACTGCAGTATGCTGAGGTTGTTGTTTTTTGATGAAATTTAAAAACTTTTCACGAAGTATTCAGAAATGGTGATTTTTTCATTAGCCATCTTTTCAAAATTTTAAAACATGTTAAGTTTTCATAATTACTAAACTCTTTCCGAAAATGTATTTCATCTTTTGTTTGAATTTGTAAAAATGATGTAACTTGTTGAAAACAATATTGAGGCGACATTTTTATTTTAGTGCAAATTTTAAGATCTTTGGACAAACAACATAGAAAATACGAATTTTTGAGTATTTCATAAGGGGCCATTTTGAATTTTTAAAAATTTTCACCTTCATGCATTATGAAATATGTTTCTTTACAATAATGTAGGATTTCAATATACACCTAAAGAGTTATTATCGAGAAACAAAGAAATAATGAATTTGCACAAATGTGGGCGGCCAGCTTTATTTTTTTTATTCATTGTAGAAATTGCAATTTTTATTCAATATAAGGGGTCCACCATTTTGTAAATTTGAAAAGAAAATTTTTTAGTAATCTATGCGTTTTCAGAATATCCTGAAGATCCTAATTTTTCATAGCCAAAAAATTTCGATTAAGTATAAAAAAATGCCTGCATTTGAAATTTTACGGTTCTTTTCCCCATATTAATTGCATGAGAAACTTTGTTTTCTTGGGACCACCTGTTAGTATTAACCGATTTCGTTCAAATTTGGTGGAAATAATTTTTTGACCATTCCGAAAAAATAGGGGGGTAAACCAAGAAAAATATAGAATCGAAAAATAAGGACAACCCTATTATACACTATATGCTCCTTTCCAACCTCCTTACTTTTTTATTTTTTAAGAGGATATATAAAGCAACAATAAATTTTTTTTAGTTCACACATCTTTTTAGGAGAATAAGGAAAAGATGGATAAAGGATAATGATTAACAGAAACAGTAAAATAGGGACAAAGAAAAAGAAAGAATGAGCATAAATGAAAAAATATCTGGGAATTCAATCTCGAATTTTGCTTTCGGTTAGAAAATATATTTACTTTCTAATAGAGGAATCATTAATGATTTTTTAAATAATAGACAAAATAAAGTTTTCATTTAAATTAATTTAAAATTAGAAATTTCCAAAAAATAAAAAAATACGAATCATAACAATTTTTAATATACAATGACCGATGAAAAAGTTTTTCTGTTAGAAAGAGATGTTTCAAATATTATAAATGAGCATAACTTCTCTACTCTTCAATAAAGTGTATTAATATCATAGATCAATCGATTTTCTTACAATCAGGAATTTTTCCCGTATTGCATTAATTTATAATTTTGTTAATGAAAAGCGTATTTTCAAAAATTATGCATTGCCATAGCTTCCTCACTGTTCAATAACATATACAAATATCATTATAAGTAAATCGATTTGTCTCGAATCAACTCAAATTTGCGATTCTCGCATCAACTTTAAATTATGAGAATGAGAACATTTTACTATAAAAATAAATCTTAAATATGTGTATATAAATTACTATGACTTCTCTACTATTTAATCAAATGTATTAATATTATCAGCCAATCGATTCGTTTAGAACCAATGAATCTATTGTATTTTCTTTCATCGGCTTTGAATTATGTTAATAGAAAAAGCATTACTATGAAAAACTGATTTTTAAAATAATACAAAGTGCCGAAAATATTCAATGAATATTTTTAGAAATCCATCGGTCAGTTTCAAAATATTTTTGGTGAAAATAAACCCTTCAAATTTCATCATACCTTGTAGAAATTTTAGTTGGTCGCTGGTCGGACACCTGCCGGGAAAAGCGTGGCCCCAATAGGGTTATCTGTCTAGCGGCAGACCGGAAGTGAAACGTTCCACGAAAAGCTCTCAGATATGGGCCTCAAAAATGGGGCCCTGTTGTGTACCAGGTCTGGCCCCTTAATTTTTTATTTTTATCAATAGCAAAATATTGATTTTGTTTGATAAAAATGTATATTTAGTTTAAAAATTTTAATTTTTTTTATGAATGCAGATTATTTTCACGGTGACTGAATTCTTGGATTCTTATAAATACATATAAACGAGAATTGGATATGAGATATATTTTATTCAGTTTGATGCTGTTGCTGCATTTTGTCCCAAAATAATTTTTTCTTTTGGCATTTTGAGTTCGATATAAACAAAAACAATATCACGGCGACAACATAAAACTTGGCTAATCTTGTCCATAACCTAACCCGTCGCGACGTGGTTCTGACCCGAGCGACACCATCTGCCCCCTTGCGGCCACATATGGAAAATCCAATCGGGCCCAGATCGGAACTTGGGAATAGGTTAGGCAATTTCTACACGGGAATTTTTTTGCCACTGTTTTCAAGTTATAGTGTTCACGGAAAAGTGTGACATTCAAATATAGACACACGCACACTCTTACAAATATCCAGACAATTTTTCAGAACATTGTATTAGACATTTTTAAATTGAGCCACGTTTGATTGAATGAACTAGGCTTTTTTTGTAAATTTCACCGTTACAAGGCTTCCTCTATGAGAAAGAAAAAAGAAAGAAAATAAACTTAAAAAAAGAAAGATAAATATCAGAAACGATGCATGTGACCGCGGAAGTTATACACTATTCACTCCTTTGCACCATTCAAACGTTCCTTGTTTCATAGGGAAAGGGGGACTTGAAGAAAGTAACTAAATCTGTTACAACAAAATAAAGGAAAAATAACTTTTGTTTAATTTTCCCACCTTTTTGAAAGAATAAGACAAAGGTAATCAAGGGTAAGGATCAGCGGAGAAAGTAAAATACAAATAGAGAAAAAGAAGGAAAGAATACAGATTAAAGGAAAAAGAAAACGAATGAAAAAATCTTCGTTTCTCAATAAATAGAGATTTTGAAGAATGTATGACAAATATGTACCGCAAAATAATGTTTGTTTAATTCACACAACTTTAAAAAATAAGACACGGATGGATAAAGGATTAGGATGAAAAGAATGAGAGAGAGTAAAAAACATAGAAATAAAAAGAAGAGAAATAAATTTAAAAAAAAAAGAAAGAGAATAAACTGAAAGATAAGAAAGGATTCATATGAGCGCTAAATTTATACTCTATACAATACTCCTTCTGACCCTCCTTGCTTTTCTCGTGTTTTAGGTGTGAGAGAAATTAAGGAAAATAATTCATTGACGAATATGTAATAAAGAAAAAAAAGATTTTTCAAATTCACATACCTTTTTTAAAGAAAAATAAGACAAAAGTGGATAATAGATAGAAATCTACGAGAGGTAAAGTAAAAATACAGCGAAAGAAAGAAAAAGGAAAGAAAATAAACAGATGGAAGAAAGAAAGAGAAATAATAAGACAGAATGCATTTGAGCGTGGAAGGTGTACGCTATATAACCCTTCTTACGCCCTAGCTTTTCTCGTTTCTTAGAATAAGGATATCTCAATAGGGTTACTCTGTGACAAATATGTAATACAAGAATAATTTTCGCTTGATTTACATAACTTGTCTGAAAAAAAATAAAACACAGGTGGATAACCAAGAAGGTTTAGGAGAAAGAGTAAAAACCAGAAAAAAAGAATGTATAAAAGATAAGTTTGAAGAAAGAAAGAAAAGAAACTAAAAGATTAAAAAAGATGCATGTGAGTGCGAAATTTAGAGACAATACAATACTCCTTATGACCCTCCTAACTTTTCTCTTTTGTTAGGATTCAAAGGAATTTGAGGAGGGTAATTTAATGATGAAAATATAATAAAAGAAAAACGATTTTTCAAATTCACATACCTTTTTAGAAAAAATTCAGACAAGTGTCGATAATGAACAATAATCAACGGAAAGGTAAAATAAAAACATAGAGAAAGAAAGAAAAAAAGGAACAAAAAAACAGGTGGAAGAAAAGAAAGAGAAATATATAAGGTAGGATGTATGTGAGCGCAGACGATGTACATATAGCCCTTCTTACTCTTCCTAACTTTTCTCGTATTCAGGGAGATGAAAATTTAAGTAACTCTATGAAGATTATGTAACGGAAAAATAATTTTTGTTTCATTAACGCAACTTTAAAAAATGCACAGGTGAATGAAGGAAACTTCAAGATGAGCAAGGAGGCATGTGAGCGCGATTCTGATTCTCATAACTTTGATCGTTTTTAGAGATAAAAAGAATTTGAGAAAGGCAACTCAATGTCATAAATATAATAAAGGAAAACGATTTTTTAAATTCACACACTTTTTTAGAAAAAAAAATAAGACAAATGTGAATATTGGATAAGAATCAGCGAAAAGAGTAAAATAAAAACATATAAAAAGCATGAAAAAAATAACAGATGAAAAAGAAAGAAAGAAAAATGTATGAGATAGAATGCATGTGTGCATGGTAGCAATACACTATGTATATATTCCCTTTTACCCTCCTAATTTTCCTTCTTTCTAACGGCTTAGAGAGATTTAAGCAGGGACACTTCATGAAGTATGCATTAAGAAAAAACGATTTTTTTAATTTACACACCTTTTTATAGATTATGATGACTTAGATTAAAAAATAAATATTTTTTGAATTGTTATAATTTCATTATTGGACACCCTAGGCTATACAATACTATAAAACGTCAATTTTTCCAAATCAGAGATATACATATTTTTCACTTTAATTCATGTATCTTGGGAACCGTTGGAACTATTGCTAAGTTGAGGTATTCATTAGGTTGAAAATTAAACAGCGGATCGAAACCATATGGAATTTTATAAAAAAAACGCGATCTTTATCATTTTGCATTAGGATCAGGGATTTTTGATAAATAAATAAAGTTGAAAATATTTATTACAGAACATCCGATTGCAGCAGATAGAGGCAAGGTTCGAATCTAGGAAATTTAAATACTTCCAAAGAGAGATATCCAATTTTTTTGGTTAAAAGACAATTTCATTGGATTCGCACAGCTACTTTTATTATTTTTACAAACAAGTTGTTTCTCATATCTTATAATTAAAATTTTAATCAAAATCAACTAAGCATATTTAAAAAGAAACTTTCGTGGAATAAAATCAGTCCAAAATCATTAAGATTGTGTAATAATTGCAGCTCTTTTTTAATTCCTGGTCAGTTCGTGTTTGAGCAATTTCGTTCTTCAGGGAAGAAAATTGTAAAATCAGGTTTGTATTTTTAAGCAAAATAAAGATTTTTCACTTTTTGCAAGCTTTCCTTAGGACCAACCACTTTTAATCTATAGCTTAATCAACAATTATTTTTTAAACCAAATTGACATATTTACATAGTAACATCGCAAAACCTATTTCTCAAAAAAAAATTTAACTTGTGCAATTTATCGGTTCCGAGGTTTTGATCTCTTAAAAGTAAACATAAATATTCTAATAAAATGAAAATTTTTCAACCTCCTTTTTTAAAAAAATGGATAACTTATATGGAATTTCCTGCGAAAAATATCAATTTTTTACAACAACTAATAACTCACATTTTTTAAAACAATAGTTTTTCAGATATAACGTAGCAAATATGTTAATTTTATTTAAAAAGTAATTGCTTACAACGCTGTAACTTGAGCACGGTTTGTCCGACGTAAATATGGTGAAAAACAAAAAAAGTGTGCTTTTGCTCAAAGATGCTCAAAGTGATTCCAAAGAATTATTGTTTTCATCTATAACGGAACAGATTAAAAACATTTTCAAACAAAACATCTAAAAAATACTAATCATTGAACACTTTCTTTAAACATTACTTGTATTAACTTTTAAAAACTGAGATTTTTATTTTTACCCGAGAATAGTTGAATCAAAAAAAGAACAATTTTCTGCAAAACGATTGAATTTTCAAGCCGAAAATAAGAATTTTAATAGAAAGTGTTAATTTTCACCCAATAGTGGAATTTGCAACCTGAAGGACGAATTTCTAACAAAATACACACACTTTTAACTATAAAATATCAGTTTCAATCAAAAATAGAATCGTAAAATTTTCAGTAAAAATCAATTTAAAAAAATCTTCCACCAAATGCTAAAAATATTCAAACAAAGATATGTATCTTCAGCCCAAAAAAATTATTTTTAACAAAGTAGTTTAACCTTCAACGAAGTAGTTAAATTTTTCAACAAAGAAACTAAAATTCTAAACAAAAATGGTAACAGTTGATATTTGAACCATAACAGATTTTAATTTTTAATCAAAATCAGGCGAATTCAACAAAAATAACAAATTCCTTAAAAAATTGATTCCTCAAACAAAACAGTTTAACTTTTAAAAGAAAAGTTGATTTTCAACTAATGTCAGTAGTAAAATTTTCTACCAAAAAGGTTATATTTTTAACAGAATATTTTTTCATTTTTATTTTGTGGAGTTTTTAGCACTTGAACATTGAAAAATTCAACAATATTTTTAATATAACCATATTAGTAGAAGATTCATTTGTTGGAAATATGAATGCAATAATTCAATTTTCTGCAATTTACAAACAGTTTTTAACTGTTGATTTTTCCAAATAAATGACTTTCAATCAAATTGTTCCGTTTTAACGGTTTAAAATTAAATAAAATTCTGTACTAGTGAAAATTCAAGTTCTAAATATTTACGCGTCAACTGTTGAAAATTCAAATGTTGAACTTTTTTTAATTTTCAACATTTGAATTCCCTACAAAAATAGTTCAATTTTAAACAATAGATTTTTCTATCAAAATGTCAACATTTTTAACAGTTTTTTCAACGAAGTTCATTTTCATACAAACATTTTAATTTTACAAAATCTTCAATATTGAAGGTGTGAAAATTGCAATGTTAAAAAATTAAAGAGAATTCATGTGTTGACGATCAAACTGCTGAAAAATAATTTTCAATGTGAAGATTTAAAAGAACGGGCTCACAGCGTGACTTACTTTCAACAAAAAAAGATGAGTTTTCAACTAAAAAACGAATTTTCATTAAAATAGTTGAATTCTTAACTAAAAGTATAATGCCAAAAGTTGAAATTTTTAATCGAGAAAGAAAAATAATTTAACCAAATTTTTACACTCTTAGCATATGAATGTTTAAAAGTTTTGAGTATTTTTAATTTTCAAGCGTTAAAAATTGAAAAATATAAATTTGCAACAGTTGAATTTTCGATGTTAAATTTCTTTAATTCGAAATTTTGTATTGATTGAATATTCAATTTTTAATTGGTTGAATTTTCGCCAATAGAACATTCTACAGTTGATTTCTTAGCAGTTAAATTTTCAACAGATTAATTGTCCTTAATTACCAATTTGTGGGATTTCTAACAGAACAATATTCAAGGGTCGAAAATTAAAGAAAATTAAATACTGTTGAAAATTAAACTGTTCAAAATTCTAATGTTCAAAATTCAAATTTTCACTAATTTGGTAGATATCTCAGCTGTGAAGAATTTAAATGCTGAAAATGTTATTTTCTTCTATTTTCAAAATCTGAATTTTCTACCAAAAAGTTCAATTTTTAACATTTTAATTTTCTAACAAAATATTTTATACAATTTTTAATTTTCAATACATTATTTTTTAAGAAAACTATTTAATTTCAACAAAATAGTTGAATTTTTTTTCAATTTTCAATGTGTGTCATATACAACAGAGTACTTTTCAATGGTTCAAAATTGCAAGAAATTCCAAACTACTGAAAATTCTACTTATTAAAGTTTCAGAAAATTCAACTATTGGACACTAAACTGATGAAAAATTAAAATTGAAAATTCAATTTAAATGACTTACACTTTGTGGAATTTTCAAAACTAAGTGTTTAACAGTTGAATTTTCTTAAAAAATATATCCATTTTCAGCCCTCAAGTTTATAAAAAAATGTATTTTCAACCGAATAGTTCAAAGTTCTACCAAAATAGTTCAATTATTATCATTGCAATTTTTAAAAAAATCTAATTTTCAATATCGAGATTCAAAACATCCACGGTCACGCTCACGGCGAAGCTCAAGTTCCGTACCATCCAAGCGATGGCAGTCAGGCCTGAAACATACAACAAGAAGGAAGGGAAAATGGGTGGGGGAAGAATACATATTCGCGGTTGAGTGTGAGTGGGTGGGGGCAACCTGCCGGAAGCGAGCAGGTGACTGGCGGTTCCGCTCCATCGAGCACTGTTCCGCGCTATGGGTCCCGAAGATATTAGTTGGTACTTGCGACTTGCTCTCGGGCTGCATGTGCGACTTGCTGCATGTGCGACCTGCTGCCATGCTGCTTTTCGACGCTCTCCGATCAACCATTCTTCCTCTACCCTTTTTTTCCTCCCTTTTTTCCTTGTTTTTTTTTACTCGCCTTAAACGTCTTTTCGATGCCAGAGGCAGAGCGGATCAAAAATTAGATGCTGCCGTTACGCGAGGATGGTACCGTGAAGGAAAGTGTTTGATAAAAAGAGAAGAGGATTTTCTTGATGCATGGCGTATGGATAAATTAAGTTAACAGAACATTTTTTGCTGGTTTTAGGAAACTTTTAAAGATTTTTTTTAATAGATCCTTTTAATAATAATAACTCCTTATTGTATGTCTTAAAATATTAAAACGAGTATGCTAATGAAAAATAGAATATTCAGTAATGACTAATTATTACTAGCAATTTCTTATTATCAGTTACATTCTGAATGTAAATTTTTCAGACTGATGTCTAAAAATAAAAACATGTTTCTCGTTTTTAAATAAAATAATTTTTAATTCCTGAATTTATCAAACAATTTCATCAGACTTCTTTCGAACTTATTTCTTTATTCTTATCTTAAAAAGCTTAGTTTTTGACATATTATTATTTATTCATAAAAAATATCATTCAGCAGCGGACTGGGACTCACCAAACGACACGATAGGATGCTTGCATAGCAACCCCAAAAACCGTTCTATCCCACAAGGGGACGGGGGGGGGGGGGGGGGGGGGGGGATTCATAGAACTTTTGAGGATTTTAAATATATTGAAGAATTTTTAAACATTTTAAGGAATTTTAAATTACCTAAAAGTTTTTAAGGCAGTTCAAGCAATTTTACCAGAAGGAACAAAGGAATTTAAAATTACTTCAAAAATTAGAAAATATTTTAAATGAATAAAGAAAATATATGGGATTCCGAAGAATTTTTCTAAACTTCATACTTATTTTTAAAGATTTTATATAGGAGTAAAAAGATTTAAAGGTATTTACAATAATTGCAACAAACTTCAATGAATGTCAAAGATTTTAAAGGATTTTTAAGGGATTTTCACAATTTGAAAATAATTTTAAATATTTCTTTAGACGTAATTTTAAACGCTCTCAGTAAATATCCCAGGATTTGACGGATTTTATTCCACTTCCAACATTTTAAGAGATATCAAGGAATATCTTCAGATTTCATATAATCTCAATGAATTTTAACAAACTTTCAAATATTTTAATGGATTTCAAAGAATGTATTTACAGAAATGAAGGGTTGCCAAAGGACTACAAACATTTTCAAAACTTTTAAAATATTTTAAAGGATTTTAAGATTACAGAATGTTTTGAAAAATTTCAAGGAATTTTTAAGAGCTTACGGAAATTTCGAGGAAAAGTCGATGACATTATAACATTGTTAGGGAATTTTTTTAATTGTCATGCGATTTTAAATAATTTCTGAAGATTTTAACGAATTTTGTTTAAGGTATAGGGTTTAAGGATACTGTAAATTATTTCAAGGGGCAATATAATATTTTAATGGATTTCAAAGATTTCAAGAAACTTGAAGGGATTAAAAGGACTTTTCGAAAGTTATGGAAGATTTAAAGGGATTTTTGATGATTTTAAAAATTTTATAGTATTTTAAAGAATTCCAATCAATTTTTAACAGCTTAAGAAAGTTTCAAGGTATTTAAACATATTTCTAAAGATTTGAAATATTTGAGTGTATTTCCGACCACATCAAGGAATTTCCAATAGATTAAAAATAATGAAGAAATCTCCAGTGGTATTGAATTAAATATTGGGAAACGATTTTATATTATTCTAGGGCGTATCAATAGAAATTCCATACGATTCAACTAGTTACAACAGGATGAACAAAATTTGAAGGGCTTTTAAACTTTCAAATTTTAAGGACGATATTTTTGGTTCCAAATTTAGCTGTTTCGTGGAAAAATAGTATTTTTAAGTAGAATTTCACTGATATTGGTAGAAAAATATTTTTTCGTTATTTTTGTTTTTGAAAATTAATTTTCAATTGAAATATTAACTGTTTTATTTTAGTTGAAAAGTTGCCTTTTTTAGTTTAAAATTCAACTACTTTATTGAAAGTTTAACCTCTTTGTTACAAATTCAGTTTTCCGGTTGAAAATTCTTGATTTTAGTAAAAAATCATTAATTAAAAATTAAAATTTTTTTAAAACTTGTTTTCATCTTCGTTAAAAATTAATTTTTGAACGGAAAATTACATTATTTCATTTGTTTGATTTAATATTAAAATCTGTCTTCGTAGAGATATTAACCATTATATTTTGCGTTAGGAATCCATATTTTTTGGTTGAAAATTAACTAAAAATTGAACTATTTTATTTTTGGTAAAAAAATAATTCTTCAACTGAAACTTACAATATTTTGTTGTTGAAAATTCAACCATATGGTTAAAAATTTATCTTTTATAATTGACAATTCAACCACTTAGTTGAAAACTCTTGTATTTTGTTGAAAATTCGTTCTTGACGGTAAAAAATTAATCTTTCTTTTAGGGTTAAATGTCAACGATTTTGTTAGAAAAATCATCTTTTTGGCTGAGGGTTCAACTATTTTGTTTGAAATTCGTCTTTTTATATTCTTATCAAAGAAGGTATGAGATTGTTGTAAACTCCACCCACCCCTTTTTTTATGTATGTATGTATGTATGTATGCATGTTTGTATGTATTTACGTGTGCATATATAAGTATGTTTGTATGGATTATAGGCTATGGGCACGTTACCTTTTGAAAAAATTAATCTATTCGATTAGCCTTTCGCACACTCTCTGAGTGTCAGAAACTAAAGGTCAAGTTTGTTAGCCAGTCATTTTGGATCAAAATTCAAAAAGTTAATGTATTTTGAAAATTTTTAAGACCACTTTTTTTCGAAATTTAAAAATTGTCTTCACGGATGTTCATAGTATTTAAACATACAAACAATTAATCTCAGTGACTTTTTTTTGATAAAACCAAAGTTACCAGAGATATAGCATTTACAAAATTAAAAAAAACACACGAAAATCAACACTTTAAGTCAAATAACGCACGAAATGAAAAAAATTCAAGAGAAGAAAAATGTTTCTTTTTGAATGTCGTACAAGATTGTTCTAACAACTAGGTAAAAAGTTGTGTACACAATAATGGTTCATTTTTGAAAGATCGACAAATTTGTTTTCATTCATTTTTTGATAGAATGCGCATTTTGTGTTTTAATCGTGAAAAACTATATTAACAATACAAAAATCAGCCCGCTGCGTAGGCACATTCTCATCACAACTTATGTTTTACATTCTCATCAGAGAAGGTATTAGATTTGTGTAAAATTTGACCCCCCCCCCCCCCGGTTTTTGTCAAATGTCCCTGATTTGGACCCCCTAAATGTGAAAAACAGGTTTTTACTGATGTGTCTGTCTGTATGTCTGGCTGTATGTATGTCCCAATGTTTGTATGTCTGCCTGTGAGCAAGATAACTTTTGAAAAAAATAATCTATTAGATAGCCCTTTGGTAGACTCGTTTAGTGTCCTAAACTAAAGGTCAAATTCGTTAGCCAGCCATTTTGGATAAAAATTCAAAAAGTGGGCACATTTTTTATATTTTTGGGACCACTTTTTTTAAAATTCAAAAATTCTCTGTACGGTTATTCATAGTATTCAATTTTTTTTTAAAATTTTAACTGTCTTCGATCTGAAATTTTATTCTTTTTTCTTTGAGAATTAATTTATTTTAGCTGAAAATTAATTTACTTTGCAAAAAATACATCCATTCTTTTCAAAAAAAAGTTTTCTGATTTAAGATTCTTCATTTTGGTTAATATCTTTGCTTGAAAATTAAAATATTTTTTTTTTTGTAATTAACAATTCAACCACTTTGTTGAAGACTTATATATTTGGTTGAAATTTTATCTTTACCGGCATAATATGAATCTTTTTGTTAAGAAAGTCAACTGTTTCGTTAAAAATTCGCTCTTTTAATGGAGGTCTAATTTAGGCAAGGTAATCCACCGTATTTTTATGTATAATCTAGTTATCCTCTCACACACAAGAAAACTTTATTTTCTTGCGGGTACTTTTCAATTAGATAAAATTGAATTTTTCGAGTGAAACAAAACAAGATAATAAAAATAATAAGATAAAGACCACATGGTAACCAATTCCCATGTAGTGGGTAAATCTTAACGCGTGAAGTTAATTTTTATTTCAGGTAAAAATTACTCTAAAATCACTGTAAAGATTACATTTTGTTTTTTCTGTGATGCGATTCAAAATAATCTCAAGTATTCCAAAGTAATTCTATATATATAGGCGTAATCCAGGGTAATCCGATATAATTCACAGTCATCCACACCCCATGAACCTCATTTTCAAAAGTTTTGTTTTCTTTAGTGACCCGCTTGGTTAAAGATTCTTCTTACTAATAATTGAACTGTATTTTTTTAGATTCCAGGTCCTTAATTCTTTTTAAATCCCACGAGCAAGTATTTTCAAATGAATCTTAAAACATAATTATTTAGTTCTCTAATGAATCTAATTAAAAAATTATAACAGAGACTGTTCTAATCAGTATTGCCTCATTGATAGACATAATTCGATTCAATTTATCAGCATTTCTTCCCCACTCCTTAATTTCTCATTGGTCAACGATAGCAGACATTCACACTTTACGTGCGGCTTATATCAAGATTCTTATCATTATTAGTTGTGTTACTCGGCACACCTGTACAGTTTGCCTATTCCATACATATGGCTTGCATTATACCGGTGTTACTAAGTAATAGATGTCAGATAACTCCGCCCATAGTACGCAATGATGGTGCACTGTGGTTCATTTTCTTCACGCTATCCTCCTCACAAACTTATGAGTTTCGAAATTACGATAAGCTGACATGAAATTGTCCATCGTGACTCTGCCAAATGTGAAAGCTGAGTTTCTTTTCCATTTCAGTCTCATGAACAAAAAAGAGACTTTAATCTAGATTTACCGTTTATACGAATATTGACTTAATAATTAATCTCAAAATAAATACTTAAAGTTGATTGGAATAAGGAAGCATCTACACATTATGTGACACTCTGAACGGGCATTTCGTACGAAAAGGTCTTTTCATCGTATTTGGTACCTAAAGCGCGATTTTTTGCCAAAACGGTTTAAGGGGTCCTAATGAAAATTTGAAGTTTTCTAAAAACTTCTGTCATGCGTCCCAAAAATATTTTTTTTTAAAGTTCCAGAAATCGTGTTTGCGGAGACCTTACGCAGCAAAACTAGACTAGAGGAAATACTGACAAAGCTTAAACAAAGATGTTTGTTTTTGTAACGAGGAAGCTGTTAATTTTGCGATAAAATGTCTTAATTTTAATTAAAGCGGACTCAGTTTCAAGTAATTCTTTTTAAAAAATACAATGATCTAGCAACAATAGGCCATTTGTTATAGCCTCTCAAAGTTGACCACTTTTGACATATTTTTTAGGGCAAATTACTCGTGTTCAGCATTTTCAAAATACTTTACTTCTCAGTAAAGCTACGTAATTAGTGCCACAGAATAAATTGTAAGGAAGGAAAGTATTCGTAAATCTGAAGAAAAAATCTTCTAGTCTCCATAAATCAAGAGTTATAACTTTAAAAAGAAATACACTTTTTTACATTTCGACCTTTTTGTAGTTAAAAAATTATATATTTTGTAACTCTTGAGCTATGTACAGTTAAAGATTTTTTTTAGATTTACATATAATTTTCTGCCCTACAAATTTGTGTGTAGCACTACTTACGTGCGCTTCACCTAGGAGGTAAATATTTTTAAGTTATGAAAACAAGTAATTTTCCCTGCAAAATAGGTCTACAAAGGTCAACTTTGGGAGGCCATAACTTATGACCTACTGCACGGCGAAAAATAGATGGTCAAAGTGATATGGTCAAAATTTAGAGAGCCAGAAAGTCTCTCTACATGGTCGAACGGTCCTTCCAAATTTTTTTCGACATGGTTTAAAATACTCTTATTTTATCGCCAGTCTGACTTTTATAAGAACTTCAGACTCACTATCAGGGATAACTAAGGTATTCTTTTCGGCATAGTGAATACGCACATATTGTTTACAGTCAGTCGACCATCCACGAAGGAGCAGATAAGCCATTGCGTATGGTCAATTGCTTGATTTTTGCGCGTCAATCATGCGCGTGAAAATTTAAAGGGTATCGCTAGTTAGCTCCAAATAGCATATAGAACTCGTAGACCGCTTGGTGCTTTCTGTTTAAAAAAAGTTTTTACCCACGATTTCAGTGTAAAGTGAGTGCATTTATTGAGGATTAATTGAAAATATCTTATTCTGTAAGTACCTGTTTTAAATACATAATTGTGATGTTAATATTTTCCATACGTTATGTGAGATTTAAGACATTTAATTCTAATCTTTTCGAGGTTAATGTTAGTTTGAAGTAGATTATAATTATTTCAGTAATCCCTGTTAATTCTAGCATTAATCGATTTAGGATAAACTTGAATTGTATTATTAATTTAAAACTAAATCTTTATTTTTCAGTTCTGACATTCCACTCCTGAGATTCATTAAAGGACACATGGCAGGGGCAGGGTCGCATTCGTGCTCCTATATGCAGTTAATGGAGAGCTGAAACTGCAGTGAAGATTAGTCTTTTTTGGTAGACAAGTAATCTTCTCCATTGAAAATTCAACTGTTTGATTAAAAATGTATGTATTTTGTTGACATTTTATTTTTCAAGTCAAAAACTAAACATTTTAAGTTAAAATTTAACTATTTCATT
Source organism: Belonocnema kinseyi (assembly GCF_010883055.1). NCBI lineage: Eukaryota > Metazoa > Arthropoda > Insecta > Hymenoptera > Cynipidae > Belonocnema > Belonocnema kinseyi. The sequence goes on from NC_046664.1 coordinate 53,434,742, forward strand.
GAAAACTCACTTTTTGTTGAAACTTCATATTATCGGGTTAAAAATGCCACTATTTTGTACAGAAAATTTGCCTTGGAAATTCCACTGTTGTGTAGAAAATTGAACATTTTTATTAAAACTTCCCATTTTTGGGGTAAAAAAATAATGTTTTGAACTGAAAATATAAATAAAAAATTATATTTTCTAAATAAAAATGTACCTGTTCCATATTTGTTTAAAAATTAACAAATTTGTTTCGTAAAACAACTATATAGTGGAAAATTCAACTTTTTGTAGAAGATACGTTTTTTATTTAAAATAATGCTTTTAAATGAAAAATTATTTTTTTTAAATAAAACTCTAAGAGTTTCATTTTGAGCTAAAAATTTATTTTTTATTATTATAATTTTTTATTTTATTTATTTTTATTTATTTTGTTTATATGTTTTATTTATTTATTTTATTTTATTTTATTTATTTTATTAATTTTATTTATTTTATT
>NC_046664.1:53435322-53438209 GCF_010883055.1 Belonocnema kinseyi
TTATTATAATTTTATTTATTTTTTATATTTATATTTTTATTGATACAAAATTGATCTTATAAACTTAAAAGTAAACTATTTGGTTACATGTTTATGTATTTTGTTGAAAATTAATATTTTCAAAGGCAAATTTAACTATTTGGTTCAAAATGTATGTAGTTTTCTACCAATTTTTTTGTAAAAGATTCATAATTTTAATAGAAAGTCCAGGTCTTTGATTGAAAATTAACTTTTTAAATGAGAATTAAACTATTCACTTTCTTTTTAAATTTTAATCTCTTAGAAATTTATTTTTTTGGTAAGAGATTTATAATTTTAGTAGAAAATTCAACTGTGACTTTGATGTTTCTTAATTAAAGCTCAGTCTTAGTTTGTTCATAGTGAACTACATTAATTCACCAAAGCAAAGCTTAATTTATCAACCGGTTGTCAATATACAGGGACTTGAAGTTTTCACTTTTTCACCCGTTTCTTCACCTTCACGTTAGTTTAACTTTTTTTATGATGATCCGATTGGATATACTTTTAGTAATTTTTTTCACAACTCGTCTGTTTCGGTCGAAAATTCATCTTTTCGTTTGAAAATTCAATGAATTTGTTAATAATTCGTTTTTACTGTTAAAATTCTGGTTGAGCGGAAACTTGAACTATTTCATGTTTGCTTAATAATTTATTATGTATATTGGATAAGTTGGAAAATCGTATTATTGGATAAAGCATTAATTTTCTTGGTCTAAAATTAAAATATTTGTTTGAAAATTTAGCTATATGTTAGAGATTTAACGTATTTGGTTATACAGTTGTATTTTAGGTAGTAAATGGTCCTTGTTGGTTGATGGTTCTTCTTTTTGATTGAGAATCTTGTTCAAAATACTTTTTTTCTTGAAGCTTCATCTCCTTGGTTGAAAATGTAACTATTTTGATTAAAATTCGTTTCATGTTTGTTTGAATATTAATCTTTGAAACTGACAATTATACTATTCCATTTTTTGATGAAAAATTGATATTTTTTATTTGAAAGTTCAAATTTCTTATTGAGAATTTAAGCGTTTCAATTTTAATTAATCTTTATAGTGAAAATTTTATTGTTTTGTGGAAAATTAATCTTCTTGGTTTTAAAAGTTGAGTTTTTAGTTGAGTAATCATATTTTCTGTGTTACAAATTAAACTTGTTTGAAGATAATTAGTCTTTTTCGCTTTAAAATTAAATAAATTTGTAAAAGATTCTTTATTTTGTTCAAAATTCGTTTTTTTTTTTGTTTTTGTAGAACATTAATCGTCTGGGCAGATAATTTTGTCGTTGTTGTTAAATATTTAAAAACTTTTTTGCAAATCGATTTCAATAAGTTTGAAATTGGTATTTTTTAATAGAATATTTGATACTCTTCGTCTAAAATTCATTCTTCTGGTTGCAATTTTTTTTCAATATAATCTTTTAAATAGATTATTTATCTGAAAATTCAACTATCCCGGTAACAAGTGTTGAATTCAGAAAAATTAAGAATTTTTATTCCTATGAATACGCGTTTTTTCCTACGTCTAAAAATCCGCCAACGGGAACAGAGAATGTGCAAATCCTATTCCTCTCAATCCACTTAGTAAAATTTAATGAAAGCATTTATTTAACCTATCTTTCATTATTAAATCTTTTTATATTTTATAATTTCGAAAAATATTCAAATTTATATTTATTAATATTTTGATAATTTATTTAAACGTCTTAAAAAATGCATCAAAAAAATCTATGCAAATGTGTGAATTTCAATCATTTTAACTCTAGAGAGGCATAGTTGAATTGGTGAGAATTAAAATTTCAGAGTTTACATTCCGCATGAAGGAATTAAAAACACTTATTACACATATTTTGTGAACTTATTAGAAGGAATTAAATAAAATCAAAATATGACCACTTCTGACAAGTAAAAAATATCTCTGTGAGGTGCGTTACCGGTTATCGGGTCAGCCAGCTTCAGATGGCCGAAACGACGGTCTGAGACAATTGAGTCGACTTTCTGAGATTGTCGATTTGGACCTCTTGTTTATACCTTCTAGAGATAGTCGCTTTAGCCATATTCAAGAGCTGTCGACCCTGCAATATGGTCTGTCTGTACGTTTATATTTCTAAACAGACCTTCCATTTGTCTTCGTGTGGAGCTAGGTCATTGCTTCGTTAGATTTACTCGAAATTGCGTCTATTTTAATTAAAATCTGAAACGTTTTTCTGTAAAATTAACAGGTTCTAACTTACAGATACGAACTTGACAATCGGGGGTTTTGACCTCTTTTTTAAAAAAATCCGGGTTCTTTAAAAAATCATAACTCGGCACCTATTGGAGATTGAAACTTTTTTCTTTTATTTTAATCAGAATTTCCTGTAGTTTAATTTTATGGTGAAATATATTACTCTAAAATGCAATGCTAGATATTTGGATTAAGGGGGCAGTAGTCACTTCGTGACTAATTTCATGAAGTGTCACATAGGAAAGGTTTCGTAAAGGTTTTGTAATACGTGAAACTTATCCGACAAAAAAAAATTAACTTAGATCCATGTCGACACATTGAAGAATAGTATTATCGGCACAAAAAACTTAGTAGATTCTCTCTAAATCTGAATGAGTAGAAAACTACTAATTAGTAAAATTCTTCTGATTCAATTTGTCAGAATAACATAATAAATTAATTATTAGTAACTAAATCTACTAAAGGAATGGGCAATGCTACTACCAAACGAATTCGTAAAGATATTGCTAGTAACTATTTTAAGCGGTAGTTTGAAACAAATGTGAAAGCTGATTTCACAATGAATAGAATTTTATTGAAATGAAATAATAAATTATGAAATACATGGAAAAATACAGGAAATATAAAAATTGTATAAATATGCATC
>NC_046664.1:53438309-53451077 GCF_010883055.1 Belonocnema kinseyi
TATTTCGTCTTTTTTATTTTTATTATTATCAAATCACACCAAAAAAAAACATTTGTGAGAAATAAACATCAACGTTTTGGCACTCATACATCACCCTTATCAAGACAAAAAACACTTTTTTTACCAAATTAAACAAAAATTTCCTTAATAAAAAAACGTTGACGTTTATTTTTTACAAATTTTTTTTTCCTTTTTTTCCTTTTCCCTTTTTTCCTTTTTTTTTCCTCATTTCAATTTCTTTAATTTTAATAAATATGGTTATGAGAAAACAGTTTAAAACATTCTTCACTTTTAAGTGCCAGAACGGGTCCCAGCTACCCGGATGGTTTCTTTAGCAGAACGCTTTTTTCCAAAAAGGTTTCTCATTTTTCACAAAATATTTATTATATCCAAATAATTCGTATATCCATTTTTACAATAATCATTTTCACAACACTCTGGGCTACCATTAAAAAAATAGAGCTAAGTCTATTTAAACCGGAGATATTCCGGTTTGAAGTTTGCTCGGGTCTGCTGGACCCATTCTAGGTAGAACGGAAAATTTCGAGGTTGTAACACTTAAGAGTTATGAATAATATAGTGTATAAAAACATCAAAACTCGTGCGGTTCTAAAAATTGAAAAGAAATGTAATGATATAGCCATTATAGCCTGGGGTCCATTGGACCCCAGGCCATTTTTAAACGAATATAAAAAGTCGTACATTCCATTAATTTTTCATTGTTTTTCGAAGTGTTACAAATAAAATTTAAGTTAATACACCGATTGATTCTTTAGAAAAGGTGTTAAAGAATACCCAAAAAGATTTTTTTACAAAAATATCAAAAATTAAACTTTTTACAACAGTTTAAAAACGCTGGGGTCCAAAAAACCCCAAGTGTCAGCAATGTTATTTTTTGGAGGTGTGCCATTTAAGGGTTAACTTGGAGGCTGATTATTTGCACAGTTGTTTCTCCTACTAAGGGCATATCTAAGTATATAACATATATTTTTTAAAACCAGTTTCTGTAATACTAGTTCATTTATGAAAAATATTTCGGAACTCAAAGATATTCTAATAAACAGTTATGTATCTAAGACCCATTCAATAGTTTCCTCAGATGCTGTGTTGATGTTTGATAGCATCCTAACAGACCTTGCTTCAGATCGCCTTAAAGAAAAATTTATTTTGCATTATAACTAAACCACAACAACTGAGGATCAAGTTTCAATAGCCACCGAAACTATAATTTTCATTCAGTTTTCCAAGATGATGAAAATAGAACTCTTAATTTGTTAGAAAGCACGCTTATCGCTTATTCGATATAAAGGATACTTGGAAGATATTCTTTAAAATGGTCCTTGTGACAAAATTGTTCTTTCTTTAAATATGTTTGATAGTATAGAAGACTGCACATTCATAAAATTTACCCATGAACGTGAAATTGATAATGTTATTAACCATCCTTATTTACAAATCCTTACAACTCTAAATGACGATTTAATAACAAATTGGCATAGAGAACATCTTTCGTCAGAGACAGATCGTAATTACAATACACATAATTCTTTTTGCCATGAAATTCATAAAAATTTTCATAAAAATAAAAAAATTCATAAATAAAAATTTATAAGTTTCATAAAAATTTTCATTGGTTAATGTGTCAAATTGAGTGAGATTCAACTTAGAAAAATAATTAATATTAATTAAGAACCAAATTAGTATAAATATAATCATTATGCTCTTAGTTAGATAATAACATTATTACCGAATGCATTCGTGAGATTTATAATAACACTAGTAAGAAAAACAAATTAATTGATACTTATAATAAATTCGATTTAAAAGTTACTTTACCATATGCATAAAAGGTTAGCCTAAACGTTTAAGAAGTTCATTATAAAATGTAATATTAAGGTTTATTTGGAAAACACTAATATGTTAAATTAGTATTTATTGAAGAAGAAAGATATTGATAAAATTAGAGAAATTGTATGGAGTTACTTATATGATAAAACGCAAGTGTTACAATAAAGTTTATATATAGTTGAAACTGGGAGGAAATTAAAAACTAGAATAGGTGAACTGAAAATAGATTGTAAAATTGGAAATTTCAATAGAGTTTTGTCACAACATTCATGGAATTTTGACTTTTATTTCGCGTTTGAATATAATAATATTTAAATATTAGCTATCGATAAACGCACTTGTCAAAGACGTATGATTGAGTCTATATTCATAAACAAATTTCGGAATATTTCTGTTAATTTACAGACTGAAATTTGAAACAATCATAAAATTTATGAAAGCATTATAAATTAACTTCATCTTTGTTAGATATATTATTTTCTTAATTGTGAATTTAATTCAGTATTGCGCTTCCTCATCAATAGTTTTCTGAAAATCTGACAATACATTCGACGTTCATTGAATATTGTTTTCATATAACTTTTACGTGATCTTCAGTTTTCAGTTTCTATTTATCCATTCTAATCATTATAAAATTCTCTATATTCAAAACAATGCAGTTTTTTACATAATTAAAGTCCTGTCACTTCAAAATCTCATTTGATTAACATGGGAAAATTTTTAATTTTTTTCGAAAAATTGAACTTATGCCCCAGGGTTTCATCGAAACATGCCAAATTTCTTTAGATATTGAATAGGAGTGTACAAAATTAAATCGTTTTCCATGACTTTTAAAATAATCTTTAATCGTTCAAATGAATGTAACTTATTTAAATAATTATTTATTGCCAAAAAATGTAAAAAATAATTGTACTTTGTGATTGACATGTAATAGCTGGTAATTTTTTGTAGCAGCTAATATTTCTAAAAACATTATTTAATTATCTGAACAGTTATTTATTGTTTATTCGCCAAATTTTTAAAAATGGAGCTAGTGATGTCCAATATTTTCTTAAATTAGTATCCTATGTAATTTTTTGTTTAACAATTACATAATTCTAATGCGTTTATTCTAATTCTCAACAACTCTCTCTTTGTTTGAATAATTTTATTTACTCAAGCAGTTTTTTTTGATAAATTTATCAAAATGAAATGAAATAGATTACATATAATTATTTTTTTGAATGAATAAAAAAAAAAAATATTAAACATAGTATTGAATGATATCGAGGAGGAGTAAATTGTCTCAAAAACTTCATGTCATTGTTTAAACAGTTTCTATTTGTTTAAGCTGTTTTATATTAAAAGATATGGATTAATAATATTAAATATAACCAATAGAATTATTTTCGTAAATATGTATTAATATATATTTTGTGTATTTTTCAGTATATCAGCTTAATATTCATGAAAGACTTTCAAATGCTATAATGAAATATTATCTGAATACCATTTTATATGCAGTTTAATTACAAGGCTGATAAAAAGCATTATTTCTTGCCAAAGGCATTGATTACTTTCTTAAATTGAAAACAGTTTTCTGTTTTTATTTACCACTTTTAGCAAGTATTATTTTTGATCATTATTTCACGCTATCAAGCATTTAAAGTCCGATAATAATTTAACACCTCTATCAGTAGTATCATTCACTGCTGTTTAATGTTTGACAATTGTTAATATTTGCAGCTAATCTTCGTTCTTCATCCATTCTGATGCGTTTTTTTATAAAGGAAAGATCCTGAATTTCCTTGTCCAATAATTGTTTCATGCTCTTTGGTTCCAGGCATTTCAAATTTTCGTCACTTTCAATTTTTTCGTCAATTTTGAAATTGGCTTGACTTATTCTCTTTATAATAAAAGTGATTATAAATAAATTTCACTAATTGTATAAAATTAACTGAAGTTATATTTTTATTATTTTTATTATTATAAATTATGTAAAATGATAATGAGCACTTCCTCCTTATAAATGATATTCAGAGAAAATGTTGAAAACATAATCATAATTTGCATTAGTGATTGTACTTTTTTTATAATATAATCATGGTAAATATTGTAAGAATATGAAGAATGCAATAACAAATATACTTTTACAATTTATATTTTATCAAGACTTTTATGATTTATTAATTACTGCCCCGAAAAGATGTAAACCATCCATAATCAACTTGAAGGAGATTAAAAAAACAATAATTAACTGTATAATTAATATCATAAAGCTTTTAGCAGAATTTATTACGACCTGGAATCAATTAATATTATGTTTAATTTATAAAATACGATTTTAACAAATTTATTGGAAAAATTATTTTTTAAACAAATTCAATTCATTTAACAATTGAAAAATGATTAATATCTTTTTTCTACACACTGTAGAGTCAGAAAAATAATAGTATCTATTCTTTTTTATTTACCAATTTTAGAAAAAAATTGACATCTCTGGATACATTTTTAGACATTTTGTAAATAAGTTTTAATTATTAGCCTAAATAATTACATAGTGTTTTGAAAAAAATGCACTATTGCGAACAATGAACAACTACATTTCGATTAGAACGTAATTAATTTTTACTTTTTTTAGGAATAACACTCCTCTTCAGCCTCTAAAAAGTTTGGCACGTTTCAATGAAAACCTGGAGCATGAGTTTAATTTTACGAAAATCCAAATTTTCTCTATGTTTATTTATTTCATCCAGACATGGAAACCTTAATGTACATGCGTTTAAAATTGACTTACAAATTGACCGAAATTTTCCAGTTTGACTTGTGTTTTTGTTTTGACATCTTGCGATTGTTTTGGAATGATCTTTCGTTCTTAAAGTTGTTTCATTAATTCAATTGTTCAACTTAGGTACAATTTATATTATTTTATGAAATTATTATTTTCCTGGTGCTTGTTATATATTACTAACGAATTGTAACTATAAGTTTAAAAAAAATAGTACACACGATGGTTCTATTTGTTTTTTATTTGTATGTGAAAGCAAGACGAAACAACTCAGAGATTCTTTCGATCTGTAGTATTAATTCATTTATAAACATTTGAAAAGTTCTAGATATATTCTTATAATTATTTGCCTAGAAAAATAGATGAAGTTTGTCCCGAACGAATAATATTTGCTTTATTTAGGTTTTTGAAAAAAAATCCGCCTATTCTGAAATTTAAAGGAAACTCTATTTGCACCAAGAGGCATCCTTTTGACACGAGAAAACATTTCCCTGAGTGAGTATTATTTACCATCCTTATTTTGCATCTAGCCCAATTATCTGCACCTACTCTCAATTTCCATGACAGTCTCCTCTTGGATCGAAGAATTCGAATGGATCGGAGAAACCGCTCCCACATCAATCATCTTTCGCAGTTTCGTGGTAGAAAGGTTCGCGGATCAGAGCAAATTGTTGCATTGGGGGTCACTCTCGATTATGCAACAAGTCAACACGGGGTCTAGCCTAGTGTGAGTGAATGGGAAGAATCGGAGGGAAATTGGAAGGAGAGAGATGGAGAAAAAGGGAGACACAAAAGAGAGGAGTACAGTGGGTAACTGGTTTGTTGACTTAACAGATCAATTTGATGCAAATCACTCGTTTGCGATATACTGCCTAATGCCCTAATGCCACGACTGTCATGTCTGTGCTGTGCATTTGGAAATTAGCGAATAGGGCAATTATCGAAAGGGAGATCCGATGTTGCGAACCTCGCGACCAGGTGACTGTGGGAAATCTTCCATCAATGCGTTTTATCGTCCTCTATAGCTCATAATCTTACATCACTCCTGCATCCATTCAAATATTCAGTTACCATTTCTGTTCACCAAATATCTTGAAGTTCCAGTTTTACAATGCTTCATATTCGTACTGGGAAACCAGTACAAGATTGATACTAGTACGAAATAAATAATAGAAAAAAGATACCGGGTATTTAGAAAAAGTTCTATAATATTTTTTGTGAGTAGCAATAATAAAAACGGGGTTCATAATCAGTCGCTTTACAGCTTACTTGCTATTTCTTAACGGGTCATTCTAGTAACTACTCACGAAAAAAACGCACTATTGAAATACATTTTAAAAATGTTTCTCCATTTTATTCACTTTTTATAAACAAAATCGTCAGTCAAATGCAACTCTTCGCAAATTAGGTAGGCTCGGGCTTGTTGAAAAAATTTCGGAATCGGGACATCGGAAACAGAAAAATCATAAAGTTTTAGATTAAGTATGGCAACGGCTATGTTTCCTATGACATTTATTATGAAATTTGGATTTCTACTATTTTTTTACGCAAAACGATGAAAAACACGTTTTTTTTCGGAAGCCATTTTGTTATTTTTTCACATATATTAAAAAAATGTATAGAGACATAGCCATTTTCATACTTAACCCAACATTTTTTTATTTTTCTGTTTAACATGGCCCAGTTTCGAGATTTTTTCAACGAGCCGGACCTACCTACTTTTCAAATCGTTGTGTTTGACTGACTTTTTTGTGTATAAAAGTGCATAAAATGAATTTAAAAATTTCTAAATGTATTTATTATCCCTAAAAAATCCTACGTCAATCTATTTTTTAATAATCTTATATAAAATTCACAAAAATGGCGTTTTTAAGAGGTAGTTTCTAAAAGAAACCTTTAATTGAAAAATAGAAAAATGTATTTTTGGCATGTCTTTAAACTATCCAATAGTTCATTTTCTTATTGTTCCTCGAAAATATATTTTACATGTTTTTATGAGAAGTGTGTTTCGGTAGAAGGTGAATAAATTGTTGACAGGCTAGATCTGGATAAGAAACTAATTTTTTTCTTTTAGAATACGAGTACAAACGTAACATGTCTATAATATATTATAAAAAAATGAATGAAGAATGAATCATTTATATTTAATAACTGGAATTTAAGAACTGACTATACACATTTGATAGTATGTAGTCATTCGAAGTTTGAATGTTGAGATGTTTAAGTGAATAAAACTTTTTTATTTCAAAAATTACTCATACAAATCTTTCTTGCTCGTACGATTTTGAATTTTTATGCAATAAAATTTGTTCAAATTAGTAAAACATCAAGTTTTTAACAGAATTGATTTTAAAAAAACATTAGATGTTAAAAAATAGAAAATTTTTATATAAAACTCTTTTGAATCAATATATTAAATTATATCTATGTTAATTTTTGAGAACATGCAAGTGTAATTTTAAATTTTAATATTTTTTTTATTTTCATTATGGATTAATTTTAAAAGTCAAAGAGGAGCAAACAAATGACTAACCGTAAAATTCAAAGTTTTCAAAATGCTTTGATAAGACATGGTGTATGTTTTGAAATTCGAATTATATATTTAAACAATAAATATTTTATAACACGAATTTGGATGATTTTTCTCGTTTTTTTAATCCAATTGTATAAAAATTTGCATCACTTCGGCAAGCGAAAATAGTCAATGTTACAGTTTCTAAAACCTTGGAATACTTTATTTGTGTTTAATTTTAGAAACGCAGAAAATTTAAAAAATAGATACCTTTCAATTTGAGAGGGATGTCCATGAAATATTTCATGAATGATAATGATCTAAATGTATATTATGGGCAAAAATAAAATAATAAAAAAATTTAAATTAAAACCTTTTAAAGAGGTATTTTGTGTACAAGTAAACAAATTTTTTTATTATTCCTAACCTTAATTATGATAAAAATGGTAATCCGGAAAATCTACCAGGGTGATTAGATTTTAAATTTATTCTTTAAATATTAAATGATGAAATTTCTTTTTTGAAGCTCATGAAAACTATGTAAACGTAAGTATTATTTATATAGTCATTGATGTTTAAAATATATTTTAGGACCTTTCTTATCTATTGTTTGAAATATAATAAACTAAATATAAATAAATACAAGAATGTAAAATTCAAGAATGATTGAAATATTATAATAAAAACTCTTCGTCTGATTGGATTCACTTACATCGACGAAAAAATTTAAGTGACCTGGAGACAAATGAGTCAAACAGGGAGAGTGAAGTAGCGAAAGTGAGGGAAGAGGTTGAGATGGTACGGTAGCGTGGGGAGGGGAAGTAGTGGAAGCGTTGGAAGGAAAATTGGGGAAGCAAGAGTAGGAGTAGGTAAAGTGGGAAAGCAGTACAGGAAGGGAAGAAGTGGAGGAAGTAGAAGCCAGATGGGGGAACTGAGGAAGAAGGAGTATGTAAGTGAGACATTAGAAGGAGGGGCCGGAAGATAGGAGTTGGGTGTAGAAGGGTAAGTGTTTGGGATTCAGGAGAGTAGGGAAGGGAAAGTATAAGAGGGTAGGAGAGGAAAATTTAGAAGAATGGAAAAGGGTAATAAATAAGGGGAGGGTAAGCATGAGCAAAGGGGAAGGACGACAAGTAGGAAAGGGCAGGTTAAGATAGTATCGGATAAGATAGAACAAGACAGGATAGGATAGAAATGGAGAAGAGAAATTGGGATACTGATAGGTGGAGAAGGGAGATTGTAGCAACCTAATTATCGTCTCAAGATGCTCAGAAACCCCTTCTTGTAGGCTGGTTACACTTGAAAACGGTTGTTAGTTAAATTAATGAAATTTAGAGAACTCATTTTCACCACTAATATCTTTAAACCGACCTAAGGATTTCTAAAAATATTCAATAAATTTTTTTAGAACTTTATAATATTTTAAAAATCGTTTTTTTTATACGAAAATTTTTTTCATAAACCTAATTCAAAGTTGATGCAAGAATGCAAAAGATTTCTTGGTTCAAGGTAATCGATTAACCTATAATATTAATACACTTTACTGCTAATTTTTAATATTTGAAACATCTGTATTAAACAGAAAAACTTTTACATCAACATGATACAAACTTAATGCATGAATGGAAAATAATTTCTTATTACAAATTTGTAAATAAGATAAATTTGACAATTTAAAAAAAAATCATAAAGCTGGGAAGGAATAGGGTGTGAGAAATTTTCCCTTTTCCTTTTCCAGCTGGAGAAAAAAAAACAATTTTAAATGCAAAATTTGATTTGTCTGGGTTTTTATTGTGTTTTAAAACTTTCTTGCATTATTTTGTAATTTTGTACTTTTTTTTATTGTCCATTATTTAAAAAAATACTAATTCTTCCTCTATAAGGAAGTAAATAGGGATGGGTAAAAGTCTTCGCTCACCCTTTCTTTATGAATGATTAAGTTCTCTTAATTTTAATTATGTCAGAACTAAAAACTTTTCTCTGTAAAGGGTTGAATGCTCTCAAAATTCGGTATAAAATGAGCCTAAGGTGAAACCAGTTTTATATTTTTTAAGTGGATATTGCAAAAATGGTGTAAATTTCAATGTTTTCTTAAATGTTTAATAACTTTCGAAAAATTTAACAATTTTTAATATTCTTGGGCTCATTTTAAAGCTTAAAAATGTTATTATCAAATTGGAAAAATTAAAGTTGTCACAAAAAGTTTTGAAAAAAAGCAATATTCTTTTTGGTAACAAAAATATTTTTGTATAATGTATCAAACATATAATCATGACGTTTCTATGAAATATCCTAAAAATATTTATTTACTTAATTTTCATTCTAATTTTCCTGCAGATAGGGTCTTTTCAAATTTGTAGAGCTATTTGTCGCAACTTCAAGTTTTTGCAATTTGATAAGAACATTTTTACTATTTAGCACCATATTAATATAAATGCAACCAAATTGGAAACACTCAAGATCGAATTCATAGCTAGTTATTTATAATGCGTATGCCAAATTTAATACTAATGAAAAAAATTTAGAAAACTTGGTAACAATCCTTACTGAAATTACATTTTTAAGACTGTCCTGTTACTGTAACTTCAATCAGTTTTTGTTTTAGAGTATTTTAAAAATGAACAAGACTATTTTTGATTTCTTCATTAAAGACGGAGTAGTTTTATCAAGATCCAAACTAATATAGTTTCTAGAAAATAATATTCTTATAATATGGTGATGACAACATTCTTACAAATTTAATCATTTGATTTAAGCTTCTAAGAATTTTGTAATCAATGTTTAATTTTGGACACTAAGAATGTATACAAATTTTAAATTAATCTGAGTCTAGTTCCTCCATTTTTAACCACATTGTAAAAGTCTAAACAATTGGAAAGTTGAATATCAATTTTTAACATAATTAAAATATCGTGTGATACTTTTAATTTTGCTTCAACACTTTTTTACAAAAAATTTTTTATTTAGGAAAATTCTGTTCTTACACAAATAGACCCTGCATAAAATATATTGTACACAACTTATACTGATCATATTGTTCCTAAATTAAATATATTGTACACAACGTGTACTGATCATATTTTCCCTACACTAAATATTTTCTACAAAATGTAACTCAGACACAGAATTTAATACTGTTACATTTTTTTACACATAACTTTTTCTACACAGAATAATTCCTTCATAGAATTTAATATTGTTGAATAATTTTATTTTTTTCCTACACGGAATATTTCATACACTAAATCAAGTAGTTATATTTGACTATGAAGATATACTAAAAATATTGTACACAAAAATATTATGTCTAACATTTTTCCTACACAAAATATATTCTAAGCATAATGTTTAAAATAGTCAGTAAAATGTTCTCTACGGATTAATATTTTTTATACGATGAACGACAAGTTTCCAAGTGTTTTTTAATTAATTTTGAGTTGTTTAAACAATTATTATTGGTCGAAACGATTTTTTCGTCCGTAAAACGTGAAAAGTGATTATTTTTCAGAAATACTAATATATATTTGATAAATTAAAAGAATATATAACATTTTTTCTTTCAATAATTTAGTAATTATTTAAATAATTTCAATGTTTTAAAACATTTTCTTCTGTTTATTGGTAAAAAGTTATTACTTCCCGGAACTAATTACACACTTAAAGAATGTTGAAAGTAATATATTTTGTACGATACTTGGCCATTTTTATACGATTTCCATTAGTTAAAACTTTTATTCCCTTGCAAATCTTCAACAGTTATAAGTGCGTGAATGATAACGCATTTAATGAATGCTAAGATAGATATTTTCTGTGAAAAGTAGTTTGCAATTATTTAAACAATCAATCATCATTCACTGGCAACTTTTAATAAGAAAGGTGGAGAAAATGCTATTTCCTTTGTATTTCATAAATTATTGAGCTTATTGTTTAGTACTATCTTATTTAAGAACTTATGACCAATTAAAAATAATCATTTTTTTAAAACAACTTTTTTTAGTTACACTGTTAAAAATTTATGTTAGAACCTTCTGCTGCAAGAATTGAAAGTTTATTTCCAAGCACCAAGGTAACGCTACAATACATAATGTTATAGTTACCACATGCTGATATTGGTATTGTACCTCACGTGTATTGGAATCTTATAATACAGTTCCAGTAGCCAATAGCTCGACACATGTGGAAGCAAAGAATAAAAAATAAATGTAAATCATTTCTCAGAAGACTTATTCCTGAAAAAAATTCTGGTCGAGCCAAAATTTTTGTTAATGTATAGTACATAATACGCGTCTTTATAGAATTCAAGGAATTAATGGAATTTTAAGAATTCGTGAATTTCATAGAATTTACGGAATAAAAACAATTCGCGGATTTCCTGGAATTCACGAAATTCCCGGAATACACAAGAGCACACGAGATTCAAAGAATTCATGGAATGTAAGGAATTTACAGAATTCATAAAATTTACGGAATACTAAGAATTCACGGAATTCACAGAATTCCCATAATTCATGGAATTCACGAATTTTAACGAATTCAAAGAATTCATGGAATTTACAGTAATTACGAAATTCAAGATTAGCATTCGCAGATGATAAGGTTGTTACGGCAGAGTCTATCGAAGACCTACAAAGAATGTTGAATAAACTAGATGCAAGCATGAAGAGCATGGGCTTAAAAATTAACGCAAATAAAACAAAAACTATGGTGTTCGAAGGAAAGAGTGAGAAAACACTATGCAATATTTTATTAAATGATGAGAGAATCGAACAAGTTGA
Organism: Belonocnema kinseyi; assembly: GCF_010883055.1. NCBI lineage: Eukaryota > Metazoa > Arthropoda > Insecta > Hymenoptera > Cynipidae > Belonocnema > Belonocnema kinseyi. The sequence continues at coordinate 53,450,209 of NC_046664.1, forward strand.
TAAGATCGTATACCTTGGTAGCTTATTTACAAGGGACGGGAAGATAGATGAGGAATTAGATAGACGCATGAACGAAGGTAAGAAGGTTATTGGTAGAGCAGGTCCCTTTATCAGACGTAAAAATATATCAAATAAAGCTAAAATATCAATACATAATTCTATGTTTGTACCGACTGTACTATACGGTAGCGAGACATGGACTTATCTAGAAAAAGATAAGAGTAAAATTAACGCAATTGACATGAGATTCATGCGCATAATATGCGGGAAAACCCTGATGGACAAAGTAGGTAACGAGATAATTCTAAAAGAATGTGGTGCAGAAGAGACGCTAGTAGACACATGGGAAAGAAATCGGCTGAGATGGTTCGGACATGTTGAGAGAATGCCAAACGAACGACTAACGAAATAAGTGTATCAAGGTAAAGTAAATGGCAGCGTGTCCAGAGGTAGACCGCGGAAAGAATTATTAGAATGTGTGAATCAGACCCTAGTTAGAAGAGAGATAAGAAGTCACAGAAACACGAGAGCCTGCATGAAAAAATGCATGGACATAAAAGAAGCTAGAGAAGTATGCCAGGACAAGAAAGCATGGCGGCAAATAGCTAATAAAAAGAGTGTCAGTAGAGTGAATGACGCCTGAAACAAAAGACCTTGGCCACTTATGGACCCAAGTGGGGAACATTACATAGCGACTTCGTGAGGTTCTTCGCTTGGGGTGATTGCTAGAGAGATTGATCAGCAATCTGGGTTGGAGCAGTGTTGCAGAACGAACGTGTTATTTACCTAAATAGCACGAGAATTCTGGATCAATCTGAAAAATCTCTATCCCTTCCACACACTACTCCTTTCCCCTACCGAGTGAGTCA
>NC_046664.1:53451177-53479819 GCF_010883055.1 Belonocnema kinseyi
TATCCCTTCCACACACTACTCCTTTCCCCTACCGAGTGAGTCACGCCTACCCTGAAAGGGAAATGGCTTAATGGTGTAATAATAATAATAATAATAATAATAATAATAATAATAATAATAATAATAATAATTATGAGAAAGTCAGGAAATTCACGGAATTTATGAATTCCTAAATTCACGAAAATCATGGAATTCAACAAATTTACTGAATCCAAAAAATGCACGGAACTCAAGGAATTCATAATATTTTAAAAAATTTCGGAATTAATAAGCTTCACGGAGTTTATAGGATTCGAGAATTCAGGGAATTCACGGGAATGTTGGAATTCACGATATTCATGAAATACATGGAATTCATGGAAATCACGGAATTCGTGGATTTAATGGAATTCATGGATTTAATGGAATTCATGGAATACGCGGACTTCATGGACATCACGGAAGTCATGCATTTCACGGAATTCATGGAATGCGCGAAATTTATGCAATTCATGCAACTGAACCAATTCATGAAATTTAAGAAAATCGTGGAATCCTTAAATTTCGTAAGTTTTGAAAATTTGGTGAATTCCTTGATATCCGTGAATTCCAGGAATCCCATAAATTGTGTCCATTTCTTGAATTCCGTAAATTCCATGAATTCTGAAAATTTCTTAAATTCTATGTATTTCGGTAATTCCTTCAATTCCATGGATTCCGAAAGTCCCAAAATTTCTTAATTCTTTCATTTTCATAAACTATGCCCATCAATTCCGTAAATGCGTGAATTCCGTGAATTCCATGAATTTCACGAAATCCATAAATTACTATCAGCGAGAAAACTATAGGCATCTGCCTTTGAAGCTTAACAACTCAGTCAAAAAAAAATGCTAGCGCAACAAAAAAACGGTCATTTAAAATTTGAAAGTGTTCTACGTTAATGAACTTGAAGACGTTTATGTAAAAAAATGTGTGTGCTTAGCAGACTAAAAATTTTTTAAAAAGTAAGGATTTTTAGGTACATTTAAGAACAGTCAAATTTAGAGCATTATTTCTTATACAAAGGGCGATGGAAAAAATTTCAAAAAAATTCATGAGTATAAGGAAAACCGTTGCGAACCAGTTGCAGTTGAGAAATTTAAAAAATAATAAAAATTGTTGCTTAAAAGTAAAAAATGTGCAACTATATTATCTTCAGTTCTAATACAGATAATAAAGCGATTCAAACTGCAAACAGTAATTGATAGGCTCTGTATTTATTTTCAATCACCCGGAAGGATGTGTTTGTCTTCTTTTTTGTGAAAATCGCGATATTTTCAGACCTTTTTTTTGTTAGAAAACAAGTGACAGAAAGCAGGGGGCCCTTTTTTTGTTTTACTGCCGACCGCTGGTGCTATTCTTCGACCCCTAGTTTTGAATACTTGGATGGCACTTAGCCACGGGTCGAAGAAAGGGGCCAGTAGTCGGCAGTAAAAACAAATGGGCCCCCCTGCTTTCTCTCACTTATTTTTTAAAAAAATTTCTAAAATTATCGTGATTTTCAGAAAAAATAAGACTAACACATCCTTACGGGCGATTGAAAATAAATACAGAGCCTATCCATTACAGTTTACAGTTTAAATCGCTTTAATATCAGTCTCAGAACTGAAGATAATATAGTTGCGCATTTTTGTACTTTAAAGCAACAATTTTTATTATTTTTTAAATTTCTCAACTGCAACTGGTTCCCAACAGTTTTTCTCGTACTCACGATTTTTTTCAAATTCTTTCCGTCGCTCCTTGTATAAGAAATAATGCTCTAAACTTGACTATTCTTAAATGTACCCGAAAATCCTTACTTTTCTTTATATTTTTCAGTCTGCTAAGCACAAAAATTTTTTTTACATAAACGTCTTCAAGCTTATTTACGTAGAACACTTTCAGCTTTTATATGACTGTTTTCTTGTTGCGCTAGCATTTTTTTACTGAGTTGTTAAGCCTCAAAGGCAGATGCCTATAGTTTTCTCGTCGATAGTAGGCGTATTACGTGAAGAGCGTAAATTCCATGAATTTGGTAAATTTCGCGAAATCCATGAATTTCGTGAATTCTTTGAATTCAATGAATTCCTTGAGTCCCATTACATTATTCCAAAAGGTTCATGAATATCATAAATTTCGAAAATTCCTTTAATTCAATGAATTTCGTGATTTTCGTGAATTTCTTAAAGTCCTTGAATTCCGTGAATTTCATCAATTTCGTCTGTTCCTTGAATTCCATGAATTCTGCGAATTCCGTGAATCCTTTAAACTTTAATGAATACCGTGAATTCCAGAGATTTCGTGAATTCCTTCATTTTCATGAATTCTGTTGATTCCGTGAATGTCACGAATTCGGAGAATTTCTTGCATTCTATGAATTTCATGAATTTTGGTAATTCCTTGAATTTCATGAATTTCGGGAACTTCTTGAATTCGGTGAATTCCATTAATTACGTGATTTCCTTGTGTAAAATGTTCGTCTTATAAACGCTCCAATACATGTATTGGAATGCTGGATGGTGACTTCGCGAATTACAACACTCAAACACATGTATTGCAATTTCGTCATTCCGATACCATTTTTGCAATTTTACTGTACGCTTGTAGTGTAGAAGTCTGGTAAAAGTATTGTAGAATTTCAAATAGTTTTAACACTGCACGTTATTGAGTTATTTTTTTTAGATCGGCTTCATTGATAAAACAAAACACTGTTTAATAAACGAAATGTACAGTGCTAGAGATTTGAAAACGCTAGAATTTTCTCGATCTTTCGTACAAAAAGAAGCGATTATCATTAATTGTTTCAACCAAAACAAATTATATGAGAAAAAATATCACTCTTGACATTCTTTATCGCCAACATTAGTTTCAGAAAATAATAACTTTTCACAATTTACAGGACACAAAAATTGTTGAAACAAATGAAAATTGATTAATGAATATATAGATATCACGAACAAAGAAAAATAACCTTCAACATTCGGTAATTCTGTCATGAATACCAGCAAAATAATAACCTTTTACGATTCACAGGATACAAAGGTTTTTATTAATGAAAAAATCAAACTATTACCTTTGAAATTTATCCACTGTTTAATTATAATAACTTTTTACGATGACAGGTAACGAAAATTGTTTAAACAATTGAAAATTAGTACAAAGATATACTTCGAAACTTATCACTTATCAAAGACAAATAATACAGGTTAAGAAAGTTGTTACAAAAAACTAAAACTATTTTTACAGGGATCTACAAATAAGTACAATAAATTACAACCATCATTACAGGAAAGTAGAACTTTTTTCTATCATTCTGATGAAATTTATATTATTTTTTTGTATTTTATGGTTTATTCTTGTATTTTGAGTGTGTAAAAAATATTTGGTGTGGAAAAAACGTTATCAGTATATACGGTATGCATAATATATATTGTTTAGAATAACTTTGTCTAGGAACGGGTGGTACCTTTTTTAATTGATCGGCTTTCTTCGTTTTTCACTACCTCTTTAGACAAATTGAATGACAGTTTTCAAAAGGCTGGTATGAAGTAAATTTCTGTTGACGAAATTGTACCTCGATAGACGAGTAAAAGCATCAAGTATGTTACGTCGTAACTTCTCGAATTTCATGCAAAGACTTGAGATCAGTTTATTGCCTGTTATTTGGAAAGTCCCTACGATCTCCAGATCGACTCACGAAGAAACAAGATCGTGTCATGACGGATAATGGCGGTGTGGATTCGAGTTTAACCGGCTTCCGCTTAAATGGCAAAGAAGGTTAAAGGTCAGCTGGTTAGGAACGAGTACATGTTACTATCTGCCGATCATTTTCTTTCTTTCGATGACAGCATCATCCAAAATTTTTTTACGTTTAATTCAATATGCTCAAAATCCTTTAAGCCCTACACTTATTTTCAATAATCAACTATTTGAATGGACAAAGTGGTATTTGTAGAGACTTCAAGGAAAAAATTGGAATTATATTTAAAACTGCCCAAATGACAATGTCCCAACTCGGAGAAACGAAATTAAAAGGTAACGCTATTTTGAGCACTTATTACAACCCTCCCCCTTTTCGACACAAATCATCACGCAAAGCTAGAACCCTCCTGCTTGAAAGTAAAGAAATATATATATATATATTTATTTATTTATTTATATATTTGTATATATTTCACAAACATTTTAATTAAAATTTTGCCAAGATAAAAGTAACTAAAAAAGTATATGCGGAATTAGAAACGAAAATAAAGAACAAGTGCACTTGGCTCATATCGCCCCATGCCTGTGGCGGGATGAGCCAGGCATTGGGGCGAGATGGGTCACTTAATTAAATGACTTATATATTATTTGTAATTAGAAGTCTTGTTAAGTTTTGAGAATTTTAAAATGAAAATATATGTTACACACAGCTTTCCGAAATTGAACGGAAAATTTAAAGTATTTAAATTCAAAATTATGTAATCGTTAATCCTAACCTCTACCGTAACTAACACTACAAAGAGTAAATAGAAAAACGAAATATATCCACAAAGCTTTTAATAATTAAATTAAAGAAATAAATATAGCAATTTTTCGACTTGACCACGTACATTATCTCAGTAAAAGATAAATTCTACAATACGTAAACTCCCAAATACTAGACTCGTCTACTACAATTACTGCATGGCACTGAATTTCATATATATATATATATTGGGGTATTAAATAGTTTTATTTTATAATTCTGCCATATTTTTAAGCCACAACAATGTTTTTCTTATTTTTATAGCATTTTACGAGTTTTAAAACAAATTTATTTAAGAAATACACCAGAAAAACAGTGCTCTCTGTTCTGGTTCACAGAAACTCATATTATTTTATCATACCTATAACAGTGCTGCTGTCATACTTTTTCTGAGATTCTTTTGTCGACAAGATTAGCTTTTTATACGTTTACACCATAATTAATACTCTGCACAAGCTGATAATATAACAGTGATAATATAACAATATAACAGCACTGTTACATTGCATCCTAAGCCACTGAATGCTACATTAAGAGGTTAGGTTAATGCACAGGAAGATGTGGCTCATTCCACCCCATATGACATTTTTTAGTGAAATCAAAATTTCAACTATTTCGGTTTTACAATTATACTTAAATCTGTTAAAAACGTAAGGTCTAATAAATAAGCTACCTAAATAACCACTAGAAAAACATCTAATATGTGATTTTGCGTAATTCTTGAGCCTTCTAAACAAATGCAAACAAGCAGAATACAGGTCTTAAAATTTTTACTTGCGTTTTTTTCAGATTTATTCAACATAAAGCGACAAATTTTCAAAAAATAAGTTTGATAATGTTTTTCCTGATATTAATACAAATGACATTTACAAAATAAATGATAACCTACGAAAAAATTAAGTGACTCATCTTACCCCCTATGCTCATCTCGCCCCACCGTAACCTACAAATTTTTGTTTAACAAAACATAAAACAAATGTCATTTTAACAGACATGACAGTCCAAAATACCCTCCAGATAGCGAAATAGGGTGCTTTTTTCAAAAATAGGCTAATAAATTCCTTTCAAATTGAGTTTTGTATGAGTACCATATTGAATTCAATATAAAAGACTCGAGATTTGTAGAAGAAATATATACATCATTTCCTAAAAAGCAGCTAAATTTTCAACCTAAAAAATTAATTTTCTACCAATAGAGATAATCTTTTAAGGAACTTGTTGAGTTTTCAAACCAGTAGGTATTATTTTTTAGAAAACAGTCGATTTTTAAATCTGAAAAGATAAACTTTTAACCAAAAAAGATGATTTTTCAAAAAAATAGTTGAATTAAAAAAAAAACAGAGAAATTCGTTTTAGTCCACACAGTTTTATTCATAACTAAATATTTAAATTTTCAACTAGAAGTGATAAATTTTGAACCAAACGGTAGAATTATACAAAACATTAACTTCGACCATAAACAGTTGAATTTTTAAATTAATAATCGAACCTTTAAGTCGAAAAGATAAATTTCTTAGAAATTAATTACATTTTATATCAAGAAAGATTAGTTTTCAACTTTTCAAGCTGAAAAAAAAATTTTCAATCCGAAAAGACGAATTTTCGACCAACTGGTTGATTTTGGTAAAAAATATTTTTTATAAAATAGTTTAACTTGAATTTTCAACGCAAAAAGAAAATATTTGCATTCCTACTTAAATATTTGTACTTTCAATCGGAATCGACGAATTTTCAAATAAAGATAGAAATTTTTCAACTAAAATTAGAATTGTCCATAAAATAATTGAATTTTATATCTAAAATGAAGTATTTTTCAGAAGGCAGTAGAATTATAATCCACGAAGAAATTTCCCATTTAGAAAGACGAGTGTTTAACAAATAAGGAGAATTCCACCAAAAGATAAATTATCAGTCAGAGGCGTAATAGTTGATAAACCAACTAAAAAAGATTTTAAATTTAAATGAAAACAGTTAAATCGATCAAAAACAGACCATTTTTAACAATCTAGTTGAATCTTCATTTAAAACAGATTATTTTTAATTTAAAAATTGCATTTTCAATTCAAAACGATAAATTTTTCTAACGAAAAACATGGATTTAAAAAATTAAAAGTCAATTTTTTATGATTCGGTAGAATTTTTAACATGGAATGCAAACATTTTAGAAATTAGATAAATTTCCAATTCCAAAATGTGAATTTTAAGGTAAAAAGTTCATTTTTAACTGAATAGTTTAATTTTTTATAAAAATAGTACAGTTGTCTACAAAAAAACATAAATGTTTAAGCTGAAATGGCGAATTTTCTACAAAATAGGTGCATTTTCAAACAAAAATTAAATTTCCTACCAAATTTTTCGTCCGTGAAATAAAAACGGTAAATTTTAAATAAAAAATAAATATCAAAGCTATATCTTTAAGAATTTTCAACCAATATAATGTATATTTTCAAAAAAGTTGGTTAGCTTTTTAACCAAACAGTTAAATTTTCTATCAAGAAAATCAATTTTCTGTCAAAGAAGGCGAATATAAAACAAAATGAATAAATTTGTTGTGTTTTTAAGCCAAAAAACGAATTTTCTACAGAGCAGTTGAATTTTGACCAAAGAATTATAGAATGTATGTATTTTCAGCAAAGTATTTAATAATACATAAATTTTTAAACCAAATTTATTTATTTATATATTTATTTTCACAAAAAATTTAATTTTTAACTAAGCTGCATTTTCTCCAAATATAATAGATTTTCCAACCGAAAAAGATAAATTTTTAATGAAGAATTGAATTTTTAAGTCACAAGACGAATTTTAAATAAAATTTTTTAAAAATTAATTAGAACCGATCGGTGTTTTCAATCAAATATAAAATAGTTAAATTTAAAAAATTGATTTACAAGTGAAAAAAAAAGGATTTTCGACAAAAGAGTTTCATTTTTAACCAATGAGATGAATCTTCAACTAATATAGAAAGTATTGTTTACAAAGTATTTTAACTTTTAAACAATCAGTTCAATTTTCAATCCAGAAGATAAATTTTCATTCAAAAAAGTCGAATTTACGTCAAAAAAAAAAATTCTTAACCAAACTCTTGAATTTTCAACGAAAAATGGAATAGTTAAATTTGCGATTAAAAAATACATTTTCAAACGTGAACAAACATAAATTTTCAATAAAATATGTCAATTATCCACAAAAGATATGGATATTTAACAAATCAAATATATTGTTTACAAAGTATTCAACTTTCAACCAAGTAGTTTCATTTTAAACAAAGAAGAAAATTTGTTTACCACAAAAGTCGAATTTACCTCAAAATACATAATTTTTCAAACAAATTGTTAAGTTTTCAACTAAAAATGAATAGTTTTCAATCAATAATAGAATAGCTACATTTTTAGTCAGAAATATAAACTTTCAACAAGAAACGCACAAATTTTCAAAAAAGCTTTAAACAATTAGTAGAATTTTCAATCGAAAGAAAATAAGTCTGGTTCTATTAACTCAGTTCGCATTTAAGTGAGAAAACGAGTAGCAGAGAAAGTTTCTTAAAAACTGGGGAAAAAAGAAAAATTCTTTAAAAAAGGAGCGAAGAGAAAAATATCTGAAAGAGTTTGAAATTTGTATTAAGATGCTTTAATTATAAAATAAAATGACTGGAATTTTGGCATATTTTTTTAACAGCCCCTTGTGGCAATATTCTCATCCGGAATTCTATTCCACAAAATTGTCTTCTTCACATCCCATAATTCAGCATCCCATAACTGCATTTTTCCCAAGGCTGAGAATAAAATATGAAGACTAGACACTTAATTCAACAATCCAACATTTCAACATACTTCCGAGTATGAGCTTCTAGAATCCATTCTTACCCAGATCTAAATTCCAAATTCAAAAACCCATCTTGGATCATAATTCAATGTCTTCGTTATCCAGCAAAACGCGATTTTCCACTCACATATCTCTCTCCATAAACATGAGTATGAGTGAAAGACTCACCGAATATTATTCCGAGTACAGAGTCAGCGAACCAGTGCGAAAGTGAAAAAATGTCAGAAACGGTAAAATGAAAATTCCTATAGGTTACCAGATCTTGGTGGATGAATCACTCTGTAATACGGACGTCACGCGTTTTTTCCTAGCGTCGGGTTCGACGACTCCTACGAAATCTCGAGCCTCTGCAGTAGCTATCTTTTTTAAATTTATTTTTCTTGTGTTTATGCGCGCGCTCTTCGGAGTAGTCGATGATGCCAGGTGTATGGAAAAGGATGAAGAGAAACTTCCGAGAGGCGTGGAGGATACCGATTTGCCGCGGATTAGGGCCGTTTATGCGTATGCGAACGGATACCAGAGCTTTGGTTTATGGATGAACGGTCATGTAGAATGAATAAATCAAGAGTGCCCCGGAACGCAGCCTCTGTGATACGTAAGTCTATGTATTCTTATGTATACATACCTCTAGCTACCCGAAGAAAAAGAATGAGAAAAAGATAAACGGTGGTAGGTCGCGAATATTTGTCAGTGGGAGCCGCGAGAAATTTTCCGGCAGGATTTGGGGGGTTTGGACCTTTTAAAGATAGATGTCATCTCTTTGTAGACACACCTTCATTTTAGAAGATTAAAAGATCTGAAAAGCGATATTTATCTCTGATACAGTCATAACTATCATTGACAACCGAATCGACGATGTTGACAACGCATCTTTCACATAAAGAGACAGTGTTAGAGGAAAAGACTTCATTGTACTTTCTGATGTGAAAAAACACTGACATGTCCATGATAGATATCTACAATTTTCTCCAATAATTAAAGCGATGAATGCTAAACGGTTCTAAAATAAATCTAATTTTACATTAGAAGCAAAAACCTTTCTATAAGAACAATTTACAACCAATTGTATAAATGATTGTTTTATTCATTAATTATGCAAGTCTTTTCCGGATTAGAGGGGGTCCAGAAAATTTTACGAATCCTTACTTAGATAATTTTTTCTTACGTCAGTTACCTCTTACTAATTATTTTTACATTCTCATCAGAGAAGGTATTGGATTTGTGTAAAATTTGACCCCCTCCGTTTTTCTCAAATGTCCACGTTTTGAGACACCCTGAACCAGAAAAACAAGTTTTTACGAATTTGTCTGTCTGCTCGTTCGTTAGTGTGTCTGCAGATTTTTAGTTTATAATCAGCCATTTTGCATTAAAATGCGAAAAGTTAAGCATTTTCAATTTTCTTGAGATCACTTTTTTCAAGATTTAAAAATTCTATGTGCGGTTATCAGTATTACTTTAAAAAGCGAACAATTCATTCTTATACCTTTTTTTGATAATAAAAAACTACCGAAGTCATATTATTTACAAAACACAAAGAATCAAACGAAAATTAACATTTTAAGCGAAACAACGCATTATGTGCAAAAAGTCCAGGAGAAAAAATCGTTAAATTTTAAACACCTTACATATTATTATAAAAACTTTTGAATTTTTCTAGAAAATCGAAAATTCAAATTTTGATAGCACAAAGAATAATAAAAAATTCCATTTTTCTATTCAGAAATTTTTGACTCTTTAAAAGATTATCAAATATATAAACACATTTTCAACAACAACAACAAAAATATATAAATATGTAAATAGATATTTATTTATTTGAAGCTATTTCCAAAATTATTTTTCTTTTTAGAATTTTAAAGATTTTAATATGTTTTGAAAATATTTCAGGTAGTTTTCAGTTGACTGTTATGAATTTAAAGGATTTCAAACATTTTTAACAAGTTCGTAACATTTTTAAGCATTTTGACATTAGATTTGTGTAAAATTCGACCCCCTCCCCACGTTTTTGAGAAATGTCCACTTTTTGAGACCCTCTGCATCCGTAAAATAGGTTTTTACGAAGTTATCTGTCTGTATGTCTATATGTTTGACTGCCTGTGAGCATGATAACTTTTGGAAAAATTAATCTAGTAGATTAGTCTTTGGCGCACTCTTTTAGTGTCAAAAACTGAATATCAAGTTCGTTAGCTCGCCATTTTTAATACAAATATAAAAAGTGAGCACATTTTGAAAATTTTTCAGACCACTTTTTTCAAGATTCAAAAATCCTCTGTACGGTTATTCGTAGTAATTGAGAATATGAACATTTGCTCCTAATGACTTTTTTCGATGAAAGAAATTTACTTTTTGAAGGTCCTACAAGATTATCATGAAAACTTTTAGAATTTTTTCAAAAAATTGAACATTCTGATGTTGACGGCACAGAAAATAATGAAAAATGAAAAATTCCCTTTTGCGGTCAAACTATTCAAGATACGACAAAGACTTATGAATAAAAATAGTGCACCCAAAAAATATCTACAAATTGGTGATTATTTACTTTTTGATAGGACTTCTAGTTTTACTTTTATGCGTATCAAAAAGTATTAAGAATAGAAAAATTAAATTCTTAGACAAACGACAGAAGCTACGAAAAAAATAAAGAGGCAAAATTTGTCCACACAAAAAATTGTGCATTCAAAAAAGATCTACAAAGTAATAAACTTTGTGGAAAATAGGCACAAGTTACAATAAAATTTAAACTAATTAAATTTTTCGCTAAAATTATATCTACAAATTTTCTTCGAGTCACACTGCACGCTATGCTAGGATGCTTATTTCTAGTTTAAATCGTAAAAAAACATTAAAAATAAATAAATTAGACTAATTGGAAAACGACACAAGTTAAATTAAAAAGTTAAATCAAAAAGTTTTTTTTTATATGCAGGATACTTTTTAAAAATTTTAAAAACAAGATGATGAAAATGCGGATGTTTCAATATCAATGCATATTATGAATTAAAATAATATAAATTTATTGAAATGATGCAAAGAAAGGAGCAAAGTTTAAAGTAATCATCAAAAATAAAATTTGTGCATTATTTTGCTTTATTTAAATAAGCTGTATTTAAATAATATTAATATTTGTAATAAATTCATTATTAAGGACTTTTTTTACAAAAAATTCGGTTCGTTCGTCGTCAGTTTTGTAAATTAGAAACTTCATGATAATTTTAATCAAACTCATAATTTTTTTAACAATTTTATGTTTTTTTCGAAAAAATTTTATGAACGAATGCATTAGTCGCACATTTCTCCCTATCAAAATTCTCTTGTTTGATTCCAATCCTTTTAATTGTGTACTTGATGTTAATTTTAGCAACATTTATATTTAGTTGATAAATTTTTATGATTTTTAAAACAAATGCATTATTCGGGCATCTGTCAACGAAAAAATTATTTTTCCAAAATCACTCCTTTTAAATGCGAACTTAACGATAATTTCAGTAAAATTCATAATTTTTTGAACTATTTTATGTCTTTTTTAAACAAAATTCATAAAAAATGCATTATCCGGGAATCTGTCAATGAAAAATTCGTCTTTTTCGAATGTGAGTCTTTCTAATTGAGAAATTCGTCATTATTTTATCAACATTTATAATTCCTTTATAATTAATTTAATTTTCAAATAAATCTAATTTGTTACCCAATTTAATTAACAAATGCGTTCTTCGGGCATTTGTCGATTAAAAAAGAGTTTTTTTCTAATCTACATCCTTTCACTTGAGTTTCTTGTGACTTTCAATCTTTTAATAAGACTTCAGTTTGAAGATCGAATTCAAAATACCTTTTTCTTTCACTTTTGAATATCGTACATTATTTTCCGTTGACAAATCAGAATAATGTTAATAATGTGTTTAATCTATCATAAAATTTATTAACTGATTATCAATATTGCTGAAATTATCATGAAGTTCCGAAGAATAAAAAAGAACGAATTTTTTCCGTCGACAGATGCCCGAATAATTGATTTTTGTATTGAATTTCTTTTATTTTTTAATCAAATTGCTTAATGGTGTCATAATAATAATAAAAAATTCATCAACTATTTATGAATGTTGATAAAATTTTCATCAAGTTTCTGATTAAAAGACTAGAATTGAAGGCAAAAAAACTAATTTTTTCGTCGATAAATGCCCGAATAATCTATTTGTTTTTAATATTTGTATAAAGAATCATAAAATTGATCAAAAAATTATGAATTTTTCCAAAATTATCACTAGATTTCCAATTTAAAAAAACAGACGGAAGAAACTATTTGCAAATGCCTAAATAATACATTTGTTTCATTAATTTGTTTATAATATTAGGAAGAATAATCTTTAGAGACATTTTTGTCATCATAATAATGTTTCGGTCTAAATTTCTTGCAATATTACTTGAGATAAAACAATAAATTAGTAAAAATAATAAAAATTAAATTTTCACCAAACAATTTCATTATAAAAATTTTGTTTGTTAATTTTATCAAAATGAAATATTTTTATATAATTTTAATTTATATAACGTCGGCGATTAAAACAATTTTTCTATTATTCACAACAACTGGGAACATGACATAGAAAAAGTTATTTTTTTTTTGTCAAATTTGTTTATTCACACAAAAACTGAAAAACTAAAGCAAAAACAGCTTTTTTCAAATTTTTTTCTTCACTGTGTGTCTGGTCGTCGTACTTTCTCCACGGAGTGGAAGTAAGAAGAAATTATGGAAGGGTAAGTAGGAAAACTGAGGGGAATAAGAAGTGTCGAAGTAGGGGCAATAAGGGGGTATGTGTGTTGAGGCGTGGGGAAATTTAGGGAAATGAGGTTAGGTCAGGTACGGAAAGTAGGGAAAGTTAGGAGAAATAAGGGGCGTTGGAGTAGGGGAAGTGAGAAGAAATAAGGGGGTGGAGTAGGGGAAGTGAGGATAAATAAGGGGGTGGAGTAGGGGATGTGAGGAGAAATAAGGGGGTGGAGTAGGGGAAGTGAGGAGAAATAAGAGTTGTTGGATTAGAGGAAGTGTGCGGAATTTGGAAACGTAAAGTAGTGAAAGTAAAGCAAAGTAGGCGCATTGAGGCAAAGCACGGACAGAAGTAGTAGAGGAATTGATAAGAAATTAGGGCATATAGGAGAAATTATTAGAAATGACGGTATCTAAGGGGAAGGGAAGTGAAGACTAAGGAAGGAAAGAAGGGGAGGGAAAGTGTTAGCTGAGAAAACGTAGGAAGGGTGAAGTATAGAGAGGATAAAGAAGTTCAGGAAGAGTAGTGACGAAGGTTGAAGTGAAAGAAGGGAAAGTATGAGAGCGAGAGGCTTGAACGCCTTAATTAATGTCTTAATATGCTACAAAACCCTTTCTTGTCAGCACTCGGCGCCTAATTTGACCATTTTTTAAAAGTTACTACTTATTTTCACCTCTTTTTTTCTTAATTCAATAGAGCTGAGTAATAGCTTAAATCATTTCTGAAATTATTTTTTTCAAATTGGAAAAAATAAGTTGTAGAGCTATTTCTATATCACGTCCTGCATTTTGTTTTGTTTTTTGTAGCTCCGTTCTTTAGAAAATATTTTCTCGCTGATGGATTATTTTTTAAGGGGTCCTTTCGAGATTTAACGGATTTGAGTCAATTTATGCCAAAACAATTCTTTTTAGTGAAAAAGAAAAAAGTTATGCAACTTTCTCAGAGTCAAAATCGGATTTTTTAAATTCACCGTTTATTTTGGGGGCTAGGCACTGGCGCCCTTATAAGCCCGAAACCTGCACTTATTTTATTAATTTTTTTAATTATGTAACAGCGTATATTCCATACGTGTAATAAATATAGACGACCAAGAGTTCAATCATTCTTGGAATCTAGTGTACACCTTTAATAAAATCTCCAGGAATCTGTAAAAATCTTTGCAAACCTTTGAAATCCTGTGAAATATTTTGAAAATTTGTTAAACCCATTAAATTTTCCAAATTATTTTAAAATTCTTTAAAAGCTTTTGAATTTCATGAATATCGTACATAATTTCTTGAAATCTGTTTAAAATGATTGAGTTTCCTGGAGATCCCTTAAAATACTTGAAAAACTGTCCAATTAATTGAAATCGCTCGGAATCTTTATAATCCCATAAAAATCCCTTAAAATATATTAAAGTCTATTGAAATCTCTGAAAATCGATTAAAGGCCTTAAAATTCAGTAAAATATTTTGAAATCTTCTGAGATCTATTGAAATCTTTGGAACCCGATTAATATTAATTTACATCTCGAAAGTCTTTCCGAATTCCTTGAAATCTTAAAACTTCTTCAAAATATTATTATTAAAAAATTGAATAATATCCTCTGAAATTCATGAACATAATTTGGTGTCGCAAGAAATCCTTAAATATCATTTAAAATCTAGTGACTCATATTTAAATCGCTTTTAATCCCTTAACCCTCCTTAGAAACTCTAATAATGTTTTTAATCGCTGGATATCTTTAAAACTTGATTAAAATTGTGGAAAGTTATAGAATATTTAAAAACTAACTGGGAGATTCGTTTAGGAAATTAAAAAATATTTGAGAACTTTTAGAATTTATTTTAAAATCTAAGAAATTTAAATTACATAAAAATCCAAATTAAAAATCATATTTAACGTCCAATAATTAAATTGATTCAAGCACCTGTTAAAAAAACAAGAATCTAAAGAACAAATTTAGACAACAACAAAAAAAGGCTCCTATTGTAATCTAAAAAAAAACAAACTAATTATGTTTTTCGTTTAAACAGGAGATTGCATCAGAATATATTTTAAAAATCAAGGAACATTTAAGAGATTTCCTTCACATTCTCTTTAAAAAAAATCGGGAAAATTCTACAACATTCCATAATATTCTAGAAAATTTTAAAAGATTCTGGAATATTTCGCACTATGTCAAAAAATTTCCGGATATTGCAGAATTCTAGTATAATTTAGAACTTTTCGTAAAATTTATAAAAATTCAAAAAACTTCTAAATATTGAAAATAAAAGTTTAGAATATTCAAGAGATTTAATTAACAATTTAGAATATTTAGCGAAGATTTTGTTGCACTTAAGAATACTGCAGAATGCTAGAATAATTTCGAAAATTTGGAAAATTCCAAAAAATCAAGAATATTAAAAAAAGTCCAAAAATGTCATAAAATTACAAAATTTCAGGATAATCTAGAAAATGATGAAAAATAGACTACAAAATTTAATTATGTTCTTGAACATTATACAGGGTAGATAAAAAAATGGAAGCCCCTGCTAATCTCCGTGGCTTGTTCAAAAAAAAACAAGATCGCACTCCCGGTAACTTTTATCGAGGAACCCAACGGTGACCTTGAATCTGACTTTGTACCTCATTTCTAAGACCATTTTGAGGTCAGTTTTTTTTTTAAATGGAAACCTATATTTGTGTTGCCAGAAACGAAAAGAGCGGGAAATTTTACGTTAGGGTATGTGCTTAGGTCAAAGATTAACGTTACATCTATAGGTCAAATAAAGGTGAAAGAAGGCGGTTATAGGTTCTCGTAGTAATCTCGCAGAATTTTTGGGAAAAATAACCGAGGTCATTCTGCGGGATTCCTACAAGATCCTTTGACAGAGTGCTTTGACCTTTATTTCCCCTGTAGAGGTCACCCTAACCTGTGGACCTAAACGTAAGCTTTCCAGCTTTTTTCGATTCTATGTCAAAAAAATTGGGGTTTTTATTTTTAAAAAAACAAATCTGGCCTCAAAATGACCTTACAAATGAGGGTCAAGGTCTAATGCAAGGTCACCGTTGGATTCCTTATTGAAAGTTATCTAGGGTAAGACCTCAGTTTTTTCAGTAATTCTGCTTAATTTCTATAAGGTCCAATAGTAGCGAACTTTAACCTTTAGAGGTCACTTTGAGAGTTGGCCAAAACAAATAACCTTAGGTGAAATTTACCGCTTTTTTGATTCTAGCATCGAAAATAAAAGTTTCCATTAAAGAATAACTGACCTATAAATGACCTTGAAAATGAGGTTTAAGATCAAATCCAAGGTCATCATAGCATTCCTCGTTTAACGTCACCTATGATATGACCTTGGTTTTTTTTAACAATGCACAGAGATTTCTAGGGGTTTCCATTCATTTTCGCTACCCCTTATAAGATTTAAAAATAATGTACAGAATTCGAGAGTATTGCAGAATACCATAGAAACATCAAACATTCCGGAATATTTTATAGAAAATTCTGGAACAAAGCATAATGTTTCAGAAAAATCTTAGATCATTCATAACTCAATGAATATAGATTGAAATAAAAAAATATTTTTGAACGTTTAAGAAACTTTCACAATATTTGACAGAAAGTAAAATCTTGAACCAACTTTTAAAAGAAATTATTAACTTTTTTATGAATGTTTCATTTAAATTAAATTAGATTTAAATGAAAAAGTTTGAAAATAAATTAGTTCAAACAAATATAAAATCGGAAAAGTTAAATCCTCTTATTTGTAAAACTGTTATCAAAGCGAATAAATAAACCCCAAATTAAAATCGCCACTTAAATTGTGTTGCACGTAATCGTAAAGGGTTAAATTCGTTTTTCACTCCCTTAATTGCTCCCAATCCCTCCTCCACTCCAGTCGGTCTCTTCTTCCATTCCAAGGAGTGATTCGAAATTGGACTTCGTTTTCACGCGGATAACGAAGAAATCAGGACGACGAGCACGAAATGAAGCCGAGTTTTAAGTGCAGCCGTTCTCAGGGTGATCTCCCCGGTGGGGAAACGGAAAACTGAAAACAGCCCCATAGTATACGTACACACCGCACATTCGCTTCTATGTATCTACCCCCAACCCTCCGAGTAGAGAATATTTACTAATTCTCGTTGCGTAGCGAGATAACGTCGACGCGGTCGTACGACCCAGAGGAAGATAAAAAGGACTGAGTAAAGCGAACGAGTTCGAAGAAGCCAAGAAAAGACAGGAAGAGTTTCAACCCCTTAGAAACCTTACTCCCTTTTTGTCCCCTTTCCACTATACCAATTCCCTTAAACTCAACAGCACCACGAAAAGTGTATATTTAAAGTGGCATCAGCGAGGATCAAATAGACCATGACAAAGAAATCCTACTGGAAAAATAAAAACAGAAAAAAGCCAATCAAATTATTTCCCGAATCTCTATTCCTTTTCAAAAATTTCCGAAAACGACATTTCATGATGTCAAATTTTTCAGTCAATGATTGAAATCCAAATTATATTGGAATAAATTAAAAAGAAAAAAAGAGGAAAATTAGTTTTTATTTAAGTTGTTATCTGGAAGTCCTATAAAGAATTATTTATATTTGTTATAGTAAGAACTAAAATCATAATTTTTTTAAGAGTTTACTTTGAAAAGTGATAAATAATTTTAGTTAGTATATTTAAATTTCTAAAAAGATTGTTTACTGTGTAGAGTTGTTTCAATAAACATAAAAATTAGAGGGAAATAAGTTCAACTTATGATAGTGAGAAATAACATATTAATTATCATAAAAGCAGAATATGATTACATCCTGCCCACATAAGAATTGTTGACATTCACTTTTGGCTCAACAAGTGACAAGTTATGAGGCAGAAGCAAACAAGATAATTCTAGTTAATGAATATAACAGTAATTTTAATTAAAATGTAGATAATTAATTAATAGTAATATTTTGATAATTTTGCAGACAAAATTCTAAAATAGAATTGTATGATTTATTAAGATGGTCTAAATCAGGGATTTTATTAATCTAGTTCTTTTTTGATAAAAACCATTTCAGCAAAGGCTCTTTTTTGTCTCATTACTTTCTTGATGTAAAACTTCAATATCATCCCATATAAAGAAATGAGGAATATTTTCAATAAGATTGTTATGTAAATGGTCGTTGAGGACATTATTCTAATTTAGTTGGACGCTATTTGAATGTACTTTTTGTCTACTATCTAATGGTCTTTTTGTTTGTCCAATGTAAAATTTTTCATGATTACAAGTTCATTACAATATAATTTGGATTTTAATAATTGACACCAAAAAACATCATGGAATTTCTCTCTTTAATCGTATGTTTTCATTACTCTTTTTTTAATTCTTATCTCATTATAATTTCAGTAAGTTTGTTTAATTTTCACAACTTTTCTAGAATGGAAATTGTTACGAATAAAATGCCTTGATGATGAAAACAGTGAATTTTCTAACAGTTGGGAAAAATTTTAAATAAAAACTTGTTCGCTGGAGTTATAAGCAACTTCTGTTGTTCTTCTTCATCATAGAAAACTCTATTTAAATTATTACTACTCATACACTATAAGGATTAAGAGATAGGGGGTAGCGGTAAGAGTTTTAGGATTAGGGATACGAGTTTGGGGTTAGGGGATGTGTGTTAGGCGTCGTAGGTTACAGGATATGAGTGGAAGTATAAGGGTCAGGGATGAGGGTATTTGGATAACGGGTAGGAATATGGGTAGTGCATAGAAAACAAGCTTTGTCGTAACTCCCTAGTTACCGCAGAAATTGGTTTAAGGATTAAGGGATATGGTACCGGGGATAAGAAAAAAATGGTTAGAATTTATTAGATGTTAGCTAAGGAACAAGGGTTAGGGGATATGGGTAGGTAATCAGGAGATAAGGGACACGTTTAAGGGTGCGGATATCCAAGATGTATAGTTTTATCGATTAATGACGTGGTACCCGCCGATCTCTAAGCACTCCTTGAAGTGAAAAGCTAAAGTACTATACCGCAATGTGACTATTTAACATTGCAAGTATAGAAATATGCAAAAAAAGTTTTGTAACAACCCCCTGATAACCGTGGAGAGCGGTATAAGAATTAAGAGATAGCAAATGTTGGTTAGAAGTTATGAGTTATGGAATAAGGGTTAGGGGATAGAAGACACCGATAGGGATAGGAGGTTGAAATATCAAGGATGTCATATTTTATCCAAAGATATAGAAAATTTAATCTATGGTGTGGGTTCCATCTATCCCTAAGCACTTCTGGAAATAAAAATCTAAAATAGTATACTACAATGTAACTATATAGAGTTGTAAGTACAGAAAAGTGCAAATAAGTTATGTAGCAACCCCCTAATAACTATACACTGGAAAAACTAGTTGGTTGGGACAACTAACAAAGTAGTAGGCCCAACTATTTTAGTTTGTAATATATGCCGCTGCTAATAAAGTGGTTGAGGCTACTACTTTTATTCACAAGATTGGTAGTAGTTGTCCTTGCTATTTTTATTTGTTCTCGCTACAACTTTCGATGGTAGGTACTACTTTCAGGTAGGTGTGCTTACTACTTTACATAGTAAACGTTACTACTTCAATTAATAAGTCTTACTATTAAATTAGTAATTGTACCAATAAATTAGATGATCTTACTAGTTAAAGTAGTAATCCTTACTATTATATAATGTTATATAATATTACTATTCAATCTTATATTTTCGTACTATTCATATAATTATATTCATCCCACTGGAAAGCTGAATTGTCATGATGTATTTATACAAATTAGGGTACCTTTTCACAGAGGCCTGTTTTGAAGTATTCGTTGAATTTGTTTGACACATCGAGTTCGCATCTAGGTTATCAATGAATAAAATTTGCCATAGTCCAACAAAGTAACTAGAACTAAATCATTTGAAAAATATTCATTCCACAATTATTTCAAAACAGGCCTCCGTGAAATGGTGCCCTAAGCGTAGACCGTAGAGCATGCCCTAAGGATCTATACATTGCCCTTCAATATTTTCCACGTGTTTACACTTTATACGTAAAGGTTCAGATTAAAATGGCGATCATCGAAAACATGACGCGACATTTCGATGCAAATGTTGACAGCACAGCTCAGATTTCAGTTCTACCAATATCGCCAAGGGACAAAACTTGTAACCTTTACTACTTTTATTTCTTGGAAAATAAATTGCTGGTAAATGTAACTAATTTATTTGTTGTGACTACAATTACTGTCCTTACTAATATAACCTTCATAGGAGGACTAACAGCGACTTGTTGCCGTACAAAACTGGCTGGTTACTGTTGCCATCGAAGTAGTTGTTGTAGCTTATACCGACTCTACTAATAAGGAGCTTCTTGTCGCAACTAACCATTTTTTTTCAGTGTAGAGATCTTTATAACGATGAAGTCATAGGGGAAAGGGGAAAGGAGATATTGATTCATATATAATGGTTAGGGAATATAGGTAGGTGGTCAGGAGATAAGGGAGATGGCAAGCAGGTAGAAATATCAAATGTACTGTTTTATACAATAATTGTGTGGTGTCAATCTATCTCTAAGCACACCTAAAAATAAAAATCTAAAATAGTACGCTACAACGTAACTATATAAGATTGTGGGTACACAATAGTACAAAAAAAAGTTGTTTAGAATGCCTCTTATAACCGTCGAGAGCTATATGAGGATTGAGGGATAGAAGATATGGGTTAGTAGATATAAGCTAGGGGTGAGAGTAAAGGGACAGAGTTAGGGGACAGGAGTAGGAATATGTGGTAGAGATATCCAATATGTATTTATTTTATCTAATAATATAGAAAACTTTACCTGTGGTGTGGGTTACTTCTATCTCTAAGTACTTTTAGAAATACGAAACTGAAATAGTAACTTTCTGTAAGTTATAAGGATAAATAGATAGGCAGTATTAGTTAGGGGATAGGAGATATTGGTTGGCAAGGGATAAGAGACACGGGTAACGGGTAGCGGGTAGGAATATCCAAAGTGTACTATTTTATCCAATAATTTTGCATTGTCCGTACAAATAAAATAGGTAAACGAAAAGATGACATTTTCTTAAAAAAGCACACAAATTATTCATCAAATAAATCAGGTTTTCCAACCTCTCTGTACCCCTTTCCAGCCTTATGCTTAGACCAAGGAACAACAAAGGAAAAGAAATGAGAGATAAGAAAAAGAATGTCTAGAAGAAAGAAGAGAGGGAAATAGATGGCAGGCGAAAGACACAAAAAGAAGGACCCTATGAGAAAGAGAGAAATAGTGTGGAAAGGAGTGGGAAAACAGGGTGAACGAAATGGGAAGAGATGCTTTAAGACGCTCAATATAAATACTAGAGACGAGCGCACCAAGGGGTTGAGAAAAAGGGTTGCTTCTCTTCGCACCGACAACGAAGCTGTACCAGCAAAGCGAGGGAATGAGAGGGAAATCAGAAGAAGGGGCAAAAGAAGACGGTACATAGGCGAAGGTAGACGAAGAAGAGTTTGGAAGTCTGTAGGGGTAGGGGTTGACGAAGGAGAAAGAGATACAAAAAGAGAGAGAAGAAAAGAGAAGGAAAATCTAAGTAGTGAGAAGGGAAGAGATGGTAAGAGTGAAGGGTGGCGAGCCTGGAAAACTCACCCCTTTTCTTGCTTACCCTCGCTCGCTGTTTAATTGCATCTTACTTTCGAATTTTCCGCGTGGTGCTATCGATCGAGACACGAGGCGAGAGGGGGGTTCGTTTGCGTCTTATCTCCGACGGCACCGGTATCCACCCTCTCCTTTTGCTACCCCCGAAGTCTCCCTTTTCCCCCGAAAGATAGGGGGTAAATAGAGGGTAAAAAGGGTATGGGGGAGTTCACTCTTGCCCCGGCGTCGACCACCCCCGCACTACCCTATCCGCGAACACGCTCTCACCCTTAGAGACTATTTAAAACTACGCACGGCGTGGTACTATATAGTCCAGGCTAAGATGGAGTGAGATCCGAGTAGGAAAAGAGACGGATGGAGATATATAAAAAGATAAAAGGGACCAGTGCCAACTTAACCAATTTCATGAGGCACGTACCTACCGCGAATTCAGCAACGAGCCACGAGTAGATCGTGGACAGCGAAAACATCCCATTTAGTTTATTGTTCTCTATCTCTTGTTTTTGTTCTTATTCTCATTTTCTATGTAGCTTCCTCTCTCATTTAGGGATACAATTTTAGTTGTTAGAAAGACCGTGGAAAGCTCTTGGGATGGGGATTAGGGGAGGGGAAAAAATTATTATTAATGAGTCGAATGGTGAAGCTGCTTGGTCTAATCCTAAATTGCTGGGGTGTGTACGACGATTTTTTATAGGATGACTTTTTTGAATTGAGACTGAGGTTTTTTAATCATTAGGACCATGTTTATTTTCTTTATTCCAGGCCTTCCAGAAAAAGTTTCATTTAAGATTTACTTGAATGATATATTCATCTCTTCAAGTATTTTTTTAACTGCACAACTTACCACAGGTAGTTGAATAAATTGTATTGCTAAATTTTTATTAAAAAGGAATTTTACTACGATATTTATTGAATTTTTATTACTCGTACTACTTTCAGAGATCCTGGTAGAATGGACTATAAAAATATATGTGAAGGGATCATTTAAATTCAAGATTCCTGTTACCAACATTCACCGATATTTTGATGCGTCGGTGGTTCTAGTCTACGTTATAAAAGTTCGTTTTCATGCTGAATTAATTGTTTTAAATGCTAAAATGATTCTCAAATATACAATTTTAAAATATTATAACAACAACTTAAATGCTTCTTTAAATCTTCTTATTAACGTTGAAAATGTATAAAGAACGTTAGCATCGGTAATATCTGCTAAGAAAAATAATTATCGCCAAAAAAGTTAATTACTTTCAAATGAAATAGTTTCACATCCACATTTGAACAGATTTTTGAACATTACGTTTAAAACATGTTTTAAACACTCATTTTTAGTTGATAACTTTGAGTTAAAAGCGTGAAAAATTAAAAAAAATATAACGCACGATTTTGAATTGAAAGCGTTCCAAATTAAGCGAATATAGATTAGTAACATTTAAAAAAATGACAATATTTCGAATAGAATGAGAAGAGAATGAACTTGCATAATTTCACAATAAAAGCGTTTTAAATTGAACAATTTAAAATTGGAAATATTAGGATTGAGAAATTTAAAATAAAAAAACTCCAAAAATTAAAAAGTTTCACGCTAACGTGTTGAAAATTGGACATTTCATTCCAAGCGAGTTGAAATTGTGTCTAATTGAAAGCCTTCGAAATTCAAAGCTTCTGCATTGAAATAATTCTCAATTCAAAGTCATTTAAATTTGATTATTGAAATCGATTCACTGTAGTTTTCTCGATGAAGTTTGAAAAACTATCACTTGTAAACCTTTAAAATTGAATTATTCTAAAAACCTGTCATAACTGAACAGTAATTTGAATAAGTAAAAATTAAAATTTCAAGAATTTCCACTATGCAACATTGAAAATTTAGTAAATCCCAACTTGATTTCAAACTGAAAGTAGTCACTTAGAATTACTGTGATACTGATTCTTTTTGTATAATAAAACCCTTTTAAATATAAATTATTTAAAGCAAATTAAAATATTTTAGAAAATAAAAAATTTTAAATTGCCAGTTACACACTTGAAAAATTTCCGATTTCAATTTTAAATTGAAAAGTAAAACATTTGAAAAAAATTGGAAATTTAGCGTTCAACATGAAAATTCAGAATTCTTAAATAAGGGATCGTCCATATATTACGTAACACTTTTTCTTTTGTTTATATCGTTGTGTCTTTCTCAACTTCACATCAATTTCATGCTCGTCTTTATTCAAACAAAAGAAAGACGCGTTACGTAATTTATGGACGATCCCTAATCGCTCTACAAGTTTAATTTTAATCTATTTTAATTATAAATACGGTAAATTTTTAAGTTTTCATTTAAAATTACTTAATTTGTACTACTTTATTCAGAACTATTATTCATTCTTTAAATTTTTTAATAAAATATTCTTCCATTTCAAATAAATTATTAATTTTTATAAAGCTTTAACTAAAATCAAAAAATTAAAAATATTACAATGGGAATTAAGTATTTCACAAAATAATACAAATAAAGATAACTATTATGATTCCAATGTTTGAACATTTTCAAATAAAAAATAATGGAGCTACATTATTTTTGACAACCTAAAAAAATAAAAAGTTTTCGAACCATATATTTTCCAATTTAAGCTTTGGAAGAAAAATAAGTTTATTTTTAAATTACTATTATAAATAAAAACAAATTTTTGTAAATAGTCGTAACTAAAAGGTTTATAATTATAACAAATCTAAATAATTTATTTATTCACTTTTGCATAGTTAATTATTTTAATTTTTTGTGTATACATAAAATGCGCTTTTTTAATGGCATCTTCAAAATTTGGGAGCTTTTAGTGTTACTAATAAAATTTTTTTGAAATTATAGGTTCCTTAATTAGGATCATTATAAAAATGTTTTAGGGTTTACCATATATGAATGTGAAGAATACTAAGAACAGAAGTTTTTTTTTAGTTTTTAAATTCTCAGTTATTTTTCTCATTAATTGTATATTTTTTTGTAGATTTTTCAGTGGCATTTTTCTATTTTTATTTGCTATTGGTTAATATCGCCTACAACTGGGAGTTTTTCAAAATTTCAAATATATTTCTTTAAATTTTAAATTTATACCACGAAATTGTATCACCTTCTTATCTTTCTTAGATTTTAAGCCCTCATTCAACAGAGCAAAAAATCGTAAGTTAAATGAAGTCTTAATCAGATATTTCAATTTTCTACTAAAAAATATTAATTTTTAACAAAACATGGAATAGATGAGACTTTTAGTTGAAAAATAAATTTTCAAGAAGGAAAAAATGGATTTTTAAAAAAAATTTCAATTTTGGATATAACTGATGATTTTTCAACAAAAATTGTGAATCTTCAACTGCAGTAGTAGAGTCTTAAACTAAAAAGATAAATTTATAACTACAAAAATAAATTCTTAACTGATATAAATGAAGTTTCGAAAACAAAGAATTAATTTTCACTAAAAAACAAGCCAACCAAAACATAAATACAGTGAAACTCTTCGATAGCCCTCTCTTCTATAGCCCTTCCGAGAATTGACGCGACGCCGCGCCGTAGCTAGATGTCGATGAGTTCTACGAAGAATAGGCTATCTTTTCGTTACCGTTAAGAATTAGGCTAACTTCATTTTGTATGAAATTTGGTAAAACATAGAAGTGTTAAAATAAATAAAAATCTTCAACAAAAGATGCTGGAGTTTTGAGTTCGTAGGAAATGTTTCGAAAAATAATAGATTATTTATTGCTCCCGAAAACTTAGCTAAATGAAGTTAGCCTACTTCTTAACGGTAACGAAAAGATAGCCTATTCTTCGTAAAACCCATCGATGTAACGAGAGCTGCGCGGGTTGCGCGGGATCTGCTGTTGTCACTCAGACAAGCACTTAGGCGTGAACACACAAAAGCGGAGCGGGCTATAATGAGTTAGTTCCCACCCACCGCCAGCCCCCAAATTGGCGCTATAGAAGAGTTTCACTGTAATTACATTTTATGTTTAAGCATTAATGGTCAAGCAAAAAGATAAATTTTTAACTAAAATTATAGAACAGTCAATTGGAATAAGCTAAATTTTCAGTTAAAAAATTAATTTCCTAAAAAAACGAACTTTCCAGACAAAAAAGAATAACTTAAAAAAAAGTTACATTTTCAAAGAAAGTGATGAATTTCCAACTAAAATTGTAAATATTTAACTGGAATAATTGACTTTTCAACCAAAAAGATGACTTTTCAACTAAAATGTTGAATCTGTAGCTAAAATAGTCGATTTTTTAAAAGCGAGGTAAATAGTGACACCAAAGTTCGTGGTTTTTTCTATTTCTTTTTTTATATTCTCAACCCCTAAATATGAATAATTTCAACAAAATTTCTAAAAACAAAAAGCGATGCGCACTTTGGTTTTTAATAACGAGTAATTTGATACCTGTAACATATTTTTATATTTTTTCACCGGGTCGCTAGCGAGGTCCAAATGATAGGCGAAAAAACAGCCTATTTTGGTGTCACTCTTTTCAACCAAGAATATTAATACCCACAAAAAAAGATCAATTTTACGTCAACTATGAAACATCCATTTCAACGAAAAATGAAATAATTACATTTTTAGTCAAAACATGAATGTTCAGACAAAGAGATAAATATTTATCTGAAATTATGGGATATTTAATGGGAATAATAGTTACATTTTCATTTAAAAAAACCTTTTAACAGAAAAAGATAAAATTGTTCAACAAAAAAGTTAAATTATTACGAAAAAATTCCTTTTTATCCGAAGGAAAAACAAATTTTCTTTAAAATAGCTCATATATAAAAAAGAGAAATTTTAATTAAAATGATGATCATTAACCAAAAAAATTAATTTTCTACATAAGAGTTTAACTTTCAGCCAAGTAATTTTCAGGACTAGGCAGATATGCTTAATTTAAAGTTAATAATATTATTACAAGTCTAAAAATATGGCTGGTGTGTTCTAAAATGTGTGAAAAGACTTTAAATACAGCTTTCGCGAAAAGAATTTTTGTTACCCTTTTTTAAAGACAAAATGCTAAGTTCCATCTTTTTTGAAAAATTGTAAATGTTCAGAAGCAAAACATTTGATGTCAATCTTGAACATTGTAAAATAGTCTAAAACACCTGAAAACCAAGCCTCACATGAAAATTAAAAAAATTGTTATTCAAAAATTGTGAAAGTTCACGATTAAGTTTCTAAATTCCGTCGTTAAAAATTTTTAACTTTCATAAAAAATTACATTTTCTGGCATTGTAAAAAGTTTTAAAGTACTCTACAATGGGAAAGAATGAAATATTGCACAAAGAAAACTTTCAATCGATATTTATATTATTTTACAATTGCATGACATCGTATAATAATGAATATTTAATTATAAATAGAGAGTTTAAAATATGGTGCTTTAACTTCTTTAAGCTGTAGGTTATGAGGATGACTTTTTAATCGAATTTCAACTCGTAAGTTTAGCGTAATGGTAAAGACTCCCGACTGCTAGGCGACACTTAGGTTTAGGTATAGATGTAGGTATTTCACACCCCATAGCGTTAGGAAATTAATTTTTATAGTTTATAAAAAATGTAATATATTTATTCAATCTCAACAAGACCATTAATATTTAAAGTCAAAATACTCGAAATCGATTAATATTTTTTTTTCTAATGCGTTTTTGTCATACCAGAACCCTAATAGAAAATCTAATAAGGCCTGGATGGCCTCAGCTTTATGTTATAGATGAGGCTTCGACTTGTTTTCCCTGTCAGAGCCTGATTAAGGACAGGGAAAAATAGTGGGGGCCCCACTAGAGCCCCTTCGAAGTGATGTTGCTCTGATATGCACATATTCTTCAGAATGAAGAGAAAAATATGGTCAATGAACAAACCTTCACATTCACATCCTTTTTTAGATTTCGGAATTTGCACAAAAATCGTAAAGCTCAAGAGAAAGTATAAAATTTTGTATACAGACCACGTATACATAATTTAAAAGATATAAATTCTAATTGAGAAATATATGTCTAAGAGTCGAATCGTAAATTGGCCCTAGTTGATTTTGCTCTAAATTTAGCGCAAAATTAATTTATATATTGAAATTTTTAAGCTTTTTGCTAATTTTTACACTCAATATACAATTCAATTTAATTAGCGTAGATTGGATAGATTTTAAAATATACATATAAATAATTTTTGATATTTAGAAGTTGTTACTAGGTTTGTACCAACGAATTTCCACTTAATTTGAGAGACAATAGGTTGTGAAAAGAAGCTTCTTTCACCCTTTCGTAACCTACATTCATCCCATATGCGCAGTGATGTATTCAATGTATAATGGGGTACATTGTGTGTACTAAAGTGCATGCATTCTGCTCACCTATGTGAATCGTTCAATCTCCCTAACGACTCTCTTACCTTTTAGTTGAAAATTCAAATTTTCGGGTTAAAATTCAAATGCTTTGCAAAAAATACGTATTTTCGGCATGAAAATTAAGTAATTTTGTAGAAAATAAACGATTTGGTCAAAACTTAAACTGCTTTTTTGAAAATTAATTTGTTTTATTTTAACATTTATCATTTTAGTTGAGAATTCACTTCCTTGGCTAAGAATTTGACAATTTTTTTGATGATTCATTTTTTTCTTAGTAAAAAATTTAATTTTTTCACCGAAAAATCCACTGTTCCGCTTTTGTTTAAAAATTTCTTATTGAGTTTAAAATTCAATTATTTCGTTGAAAATTCGGATGTTTAATAGAAATTTGACTTTTCGATAGAAAATTATTTGTCTTGTTTAATATTTTGGCTTTTTTGGGGAAATTTATATATTTCGCTGAGAATTAATGCTTTTTGGCAACATTATTTTTATTTTCATTATTTGCTATTTACATTTTTCTTGTCTTGATAAGGGTACTATATAAGTACGAAAACGTTGATAATTAA
>NC_046664.1:53479919-53486807 GCF_010883055.1 Belonocnema kinseyi
GCGAGGGCGCATACTTTTAATAAAATATTTGTTATCATTCTCTTGAAATAAATGTGTTTTTTTCTTGAAAAAATACCGGTTTCATATGTATACACCTGGTAAGTAAAAAATGTTTCTTAATTAATAATTTCATATTTGTTGAAAATTTGTCTCCTGTATTTGAAAATTGATCTCTTTTGGAAGAAAATACACGCTTTTTAACAGAAAATTCATTTCTTTAATAAAAGTTGAACTTTCCCATTTTAAGTTAAAAATCGTTTTTACAATTGACGAATTTACCGGTTTAGTTAAAATTGGTTTATTTTGTTAATGATTTACCTTTTCTAGGATTAAAATAATCTGTTTGGTTGCAAATTTATCTTTTTATTTATTAATTTAATTATTCAGTTAAATATTTGTGTCTTGCGAAGAAATCTTCTGTTTTTGGCTTAAAGATTTAACACTTTGGATGAATTTTGCTCTTCATATACTGAAAACTCTTTCTTAATTGAAATGTTTTGTTTGTTTGTTGAAATTCCAACTTATTGGTTAAAAATGAATCTATTTCGATTTCGGATTCAACTATTTTTTTTGAAAATTCGAAACCTTTGTTTAACTTAACTGTTTTGTATTTGAAAAGAAAATTTTTTTGGTTAAAATATCAACTACAGTGAAACTCTGCTATAGCGCTGATTTTGTTCACGCCTAAGTGCTCGCCTGAGTCACAAACGCAGATCCCGCGTACTCCGTGCAGCTCATGTTAAACCTAAATACTGCGCGGCGTCACTTCTCGG
Organism: Belonocnema kinseyi; assembly: GCF_010883055.1. Taxonomy (NCBI): domain Eukaryota; kingdom Metazoa; phylum Arthropoda; class Insecta; order Hymenoptera; family Cynipidae; genus Belonocnema; species Belonocnema kinseyi. Next base: position 53,480,693 of record NC_046664.1, read on the forward strand.
AAGGGCTATAGAAGGGAGGGCTATTGAAGAGTTTAACTTGATTACATTCTTCGTTGAAAATTCATGTGTTTCTGTTGAAAATTAAACAACTAAGCTAAAAAAACAACTTTTTTATTTCATAAAAAAACCGTAGGATTGAACCAAACGTTTTTTCATCCAAATTGTCTTTCGTTATTTTTTCGTGACTCCTAAATAAATTGAAGAAAAAAATTTACTCGGTGTAAGTTACGTCGAGTATTCGGAGTGGGGTAGGAAAAACTTTAGGACTTTGACAAAGAGGGATATGCAGTTAAAAATTTAAAAAATTGTACTTAATTCATGAACAGTCCTCTATGTTTTAACAAATAATGAAGGTATTTTATTTTCTACATTTCTTAATTAAGGAAAAGTAACGATACAATTAGTTTGATATCAGGCATAAAATAAAGAAGTCATATATAAAAAAGACATAAATTAATGTAATCCAAACAATAAAATAAACGATAAACGATATTTATATCCCAAACACTCTCTGAGAAACCAATAAGAAAAGATACTCTCAAGATATATAGAAACCATCAATTTCATGCAATAAAGATAAAATTTCGCAACTCCTAGCTAAACGTTTGTTACGGCGCTTTACTCTTGCTAAAATATTCTCAGGTAAAAATATATCTTGATATAAAAAAGAAACAGTAATCCTTAAAACGGCCCTTTTTTATTGTTACAGTGAAATAAAAGGTCAACTAATAAAACTGAAATGATTTTTCTTGTCTTGCATAACTCAACCGTTTCAGAAACGCGTATAAAATGCAAAATATATAAAGTATACTTTATATTAACATTATTTGATAAGAATAGTTATTACTCCATTTTTTATCCTGTATTTTGTCAGGTCTACCTCCATTTTTAACCCAAGCATTGTTTTAACGCCTCGGTAAACTAAGTTTCGCAAATCTGCAAATTATCCTTCTTGCTGAACTCGGTTTTTTTTGGACTACAGTATATATTCATTTTAGAGAAAATATGGAAGGAGAACATGGAAACAATTTCCTAGTATACAAAATTAGTTCTGCACAAAATAAATACTTGTGAATATGAAAATTCGCGACATTTTTGGATGAAAGAAACAAGAGAAAAACTGATGTTGAAAAATGTCGTGTCTGACAATGCACGTCCGCTTCCACTGAAATATAATATGAAAGCAGAATGACTCACCGGAAGGACTAATTGGTGTAGAGTTTTTTTTTTAATTTCAATGAATTTTAAAAATTGAAGGTAAAATTAATACAAGAGAGTCCATTAATTAAACAAGAACGATTTTTAAACATTCGCCTTCCTTTGAAAGATTTGAAAGGCCTGAAAATATTTTGATATGATTTTTATGATTTGAAATTATTTCAAGAATTTGAAGAAATTATCTAGTAAGATATCAATAACTCTCCAATTTTTTAGAGAATACATATAATTTTTGATTTTAAGGGATTTTAAGGGATCTCGTAAGATTTCAAAATATTCCATGAACTTTTAAGGGTTTTTATTGATTTTCAGAGATTTTAAAGGATTTCCTCAGATTGTGAAGCATTAACAGAGTTTTTTATGGGATTTTAAAGATTTAACGCAAGTTTAAGGATTTTCACATCTTTAAAAGGGATTTATGGAAATTTAAAAGATTTTGAATGAATTTCAAGGGATTTCAAAGGATCTCGTATGATTTAGAAATATTTTAGGGATTTTCAAGGATTTTTACAGTTTGAAAAGGGATTCATAGGAATTTAAGACATTTCAAAGGAATTTCGAGAAATTTAAAGGGATATCGTAAGATTTCAAAATATGTAATTAACTTTCAAAAAATTTTACCATTTTGAAAGGGATTTATAGGATTTCAAGAAATTTTAAAGAGATTTAATGATACTTTAAGAGATTTCAAAAAGATCTTGTAAGATTTTTGAAGTATTTCATGAATTTTCAAAGATTTTGACTACTTTTTAGAGATTTTAAAGCTTTCCGGCGAACTTTGAAGGATTAGCAGAGACTTTGATGGGATTTTTAAGATTTAAAGCAATTTTAAGGACTTCCACAGGTTTGAAAGGGGTTTATGGAGTCAAAAATTTTTGAAGAGATTTCAAGAGATATCGTAAGATTTCAAAATATGTCATTAACTTTGATAATGAAGTTGCCACTAACACTTCTACTATGCACTAATAGGTCCCCGATATAACCCTTCTTTAACCCTTACTTGACACATTTCGGCTGTGTGACATACTTGACACACTTGGTTGCTTTGTACCTCAGCAACAAAAATTGTTATAAAAAATAAGTTGTTGATTATTTTAAGTTGTCCATTTTTTGTAGGTTCTTGAAAGTATGTTTTTTGAAATTATATAAATGACATGACCAAAAAGTAAAATTAACTGTAGTAAAAAAATTGAATTGTCCGAAAAAATCGAAAAAATGACAAGTTTTACAAAAAAAAAACATTACTTTTTACTTTTTTTCAAAAATGGCTAAAAATTCAGCTGAATTCGGTCAAGATATAGTCCTACAAGAAAAAAAAAAGGTTTTCTTGGCGATCCCTGAAAAAAGGTATTTATTCTTAGAAATGAATGGAGCAATTTCTCTAAAAAATGAGTATTGTATGAGTACCAGAATAATGAGTAATATTTATTGTTTCAAACCAATATTTATAAGAGTACGGTTATAAAATCGATTGAATATGTTAAAATGACATAGAAAACGTATTTACATTGATTATGAAACCAATTCACCTTTCAACTGTCGGTACAATCGTCGGAAAGTACATAACTATGCTCATTGCAAATAGGACGGTGACAGGCTGAGAAACTTTTTCGGCTTTTTCGATCTTCTTTTCTCTTTCAAAGTACGCAGCGCATTGCAGAAGGTAGATTGATAAGTACTAAAGCTCTTTCAGCCCCAATATCTTTTTTTTTAATTTCTGCGATGCCAAGTCTAACATTCCTCCGGAACGTACCCACCGCATACCTCTGTTCCAAGTACGATGTTACGAGATGGATATATACATTTTCCAGGTAGTCGATCGCCATGACCTTGGCATCTTTTCCGTCGTTTTTCAGTTTGGATTTGAGCAAAATTCTCGCGTTGACAATTGCCTCATCCAACATACCACAAAAATACATTACCGGCCACCTGCAGGGCTTCTCAGCCACAGTACAGGAATATCAAAACTGGTCGAAATTGTCCGTTTCTCCTTTTGTTGTGTTATAATGCTTAACAATATTCGGCTTCTCATCCATTGCTTCCTCGGTACGCATGAAAGCTGGAACTACGAGGACAATTTTATTTGACTTCTTGTTTTTTTGAGCGTAGGGGACGAGTAGTATACGATAAGAGACGATCGAAGTATATAAATTCTCACAAGTATCTGAATAAGCTAGTGTTGTAAATCGGGTCAGTGACCAATCGGAAGTAATATTCTGGCCACAAAGAATACGACATCTGAATTTAAAAAAACTGTTATATACCGTTAAAAAAATTAGACATTGTATAACATTATATACTTAGTTTTTTATTCGCTCCGATGTCAATATATATAAGAAAAAAAATTCACTTCGATTTCACCAACTTAATCTTACTTGACACACTGGGGTACAGGTGATCCCACTCGACTTCAGACGGCTGTCGCAGAGAGACTGATTACCCCAGCGTGATGGTACGGGCTGGAGGGGGTAGCAAAACATTCCAACTACTAACAGATGACGTCACAGGCCCATTTTCTTCTGGTTTAGATATTCAAAATTAAGGAAATGTGGTTCTGAGGTTGTTTGTACCCCAGTCTGTCAAGTAAGGGTTAAAACGTCAAAAAAGGCCCCTGATTAATGAACAATCATTCAGATCAACCAGTTGCATAATATTCCTTCAAATTGTTGCGAATGTTTTACTTAGCATTATTCACATAATGTGTTGTTCATAATTTCTTGTGCTAAATTGTTTATAACAATTAATGTAAATAATGATTCTCAATAATCAGAAATGACTTACATTTTTTTTATTAAACCTTTATACATGATTACACTTTTTACTCTCGTGATATTTTCTCGCACGATGAGCCATTATTTATTTATGACCTCATAAACAATGTATTTTTTTATAAAATACCCTCCCCTGAAAGCCGTTATTACCGACTACCTATTTTTCTATCCTTAATTTTGTTATAAAGAATGGAATTATCTTGGGTAACGTTTTCGATTTCTAACCCTTATTGTTTATAACTATTGTTATTAACAAAAACGCTTAATTAAGAAAATGTATTTTTCTTATATCTTTTCTTAGTCTATGGAACAAAATAAAACTTTTCACACTAGTGATATTTTCTCGTACTACGAGCCATTGTGTATGTATAGCCTTATAAAAAATGTATTTTTTATAAACATACCCTCCCCTAAAAGCTACAATTTTTAAGTTCTTAGCGATCACTTTTTTTATATCCTTAATTTTACTATAAACAATGCAATTATCTTGCGTAATATTTTTGATACCTTATAAATTAATTGTTTATATAGATATTTTAAAAAATTTAAGAAAAATTCGATTTTCTTAATTGAGCGTTTTTTTAATACCAATAGCTATAAACAATAAGGCGCAGGTATAAAAAATACTACCCAATATAATTACATTGTTTATTGTAAAATTAAGTATATAAAAAAAGGTAATCGCTAATAAATTGAAAATTGCAGGTTCAGGGGAGCCTATGTTCACAAAAAATACATTGTTTATAAGGCTATAATTAAATAATTACTTGTCGTACTAGAATTCAATCGTTGATTAAAGAAGTAAACAATTTAATCAATTAAAATTTAGGGGGAAACAGTTCCGAATATTATTAAGGGCTTTAAGAGATTTCGAGGAGTTTTAATGACTTTTCCAATTTTTTCATGGATTTTAATATATTCTTTGTGAATTCCCGGGGATTTCAAACATTTCTAGATCTAGTAAGACTTAAAAATATTTCACGGAAGTTTACGTTTTTGATCCTATTTATAGAGATTAAAAAATATTTCTACGCACTTTTGAGCATTATACGGGATTTCAAAAATATTAACAAATTTTACGAATTTTCAGTTTTCAAAATATTTTTAGGAACTTACATAATTTTCAAAATAACGTAGGTAATTTCGAAGTTATTTAAAGGATTTCAAAGGTTAATTAGAACATTTTTTAAAATTAGGAAGAGGTAACCGCCTAAAAAAGGCATTGCCTAATATAATGTAATAATAATAATAATATATAATATAATTTTTTGAACATTTAATTATAAAAAAGTGCATTAAAATGAAAAGAATGAAAAAGTAACTGAAAAACTGCAAGTTAAGAGCATCGTAATTTGGAATTTAAAATTTGAATGTTTTTAGATTTAAAAATATTTTCATTCTCACGCTCTCAATTTATACATTTGAGAACTTAAATGATTGCCTATTAATAATATTTCGCATCATTTTTCGTTCATATTTTTTATTTTAACCCTTACAAATCTGAATCACATCCTTTATTAATTTTATTCTTGTTCTCAATATTTGAATTGCATCATTTCATTCAGAATTTCTTCATTAAAATTCTTTTGAATAAAACTTATAAAAGATTCTTACTTCCCCGAAAATTAATATTCCGCATCCCTTTTCTTTGGAATAATCAAATTACCTACTGTTTTTCTTTATTTAATTGTAATAACACCCTTTCGAACCCCAATAGTGAAAATGAGTCCGCAAAAATGTCTAAATCACCCTCTAAAAAGAAATTTCGTAAACATTCCTTTATTCGAAAAAGGAAACGTAATCTTTCTTTGAAAAGACACAAAGCGAAAGTACTTTCGCTTTGCAGTTGTAATCCGCCACCCCCCCCCCCCCCCCCCCCCCCTGAGTGTAACAATAAAAAAAGAAGAGTGAGAAAGACTAGTTAGAGACACAGTGAGATTCTTATGTAAGGGCGCGAGGAACCCGATGTTATTTTCGCCCCTTATATTTTTAATCAATCCGTCACTGGATGGGGTAGATAGGGAGGGTGGTAGGGTGGTTTCTTCCTTAGTTCCCTTCCTCGCTTCGTATTTAAAACCTCGGGGCTGATGAACGCTCCTCATGCCAAGCAGCCTACCCTCTCGCCA
>NC_046664.1:53486907-53489896 GCF_010883055.1 Belonocnema kinseyi
ATATGGATACACACACTTTCGCATAAATACAGGAGCACTCGCGCACCAGTTGAAACACAGACGTAGAAAAACGCCTTGACACAGAGAAATAAAATAAAAGTGGTGTGGGTGAGTATCACATTCGGAAAGCAACCTCCGCCTTGTCGCGACAGCCTTAAGAATGTGGAAGAGAACAGCCTGTGTGGAGACATATGTCAGGATTATCTGTCACTCGAAACCCGTCTCTTCGAATCAAGGGTTGCCAGAAAGCACGTCGATACCAGGGATTAAAATTGATTCAAATCCCAATTCGCGAGGTGCAAAAAATGCGGTTAGCCGATCTTCGTTGAGTGCAGCTAATAGGCGGAGCAACCGAATTGAGCCAACGCACAGTGGAGAAAAAACTTTTTTGGTTCAGTATGACGTAGAAAGGTCCAATCTTGACCAATTTGGACGCAACAAATTTTAAAGGAAAATAAATAAAATTTTCCAGAGAGTTATTAGTACCCATTTTGCCATTTATAGTCTTTTACTTTTGTTTATACACTTCCATTGGAAATGGTTGGTGGGACTAACGCGAGTGCTGTTGAAAATCACTGCTGAATTTGACACGTGATTACTTAATTAAGGGTGGCCTCCTATGTAACACCTCAAAAATGAGGGTATATTTGGGGATTTTTTAGGGGATGAAGAATATAACAAATCTTTCCAAAACTTTTATGATTTATTAAGGCACTTTTGAACTAAAAAATAAATTTTTCCCAGCCATAAATATACATACAATTTTTAATTATATGGGCAGGTGTTGAACATGTTCAGCCGGGAGATGTGAAACTGCCTGCACTCTAGTTTCCTATGGATTCGTCTAAAACGAAGAAACAAAACAGTTTCTTCAAATTTATATTCATAGCTTCTATGTGAACAAAAAAGGTTAAAAAATAATGATTTTTGACAAAATGACGTCCGTTTAAAAAAATTTGATTTTTACCCAAAAATGTGCATGAAATTGTTTAAAAAATAATTGCTTAAACATTTTTTGCAGTTTAGCGAATTTCAAACAGAAGACAATCATTCCAACTATATGTGTATGCGAGGAGAACACAATCGGTTAAATACTTTTTGAGTTATCTTCCCGAAAATTATGAAAAATATGAAATCGAGAAAAACACGTTTAAAGATTTACATGTTGAAAAAAGGCAGCATCGGCAGGCTAGCTCGAGGCGCGCAGGGCGTTTTTTAGGGGTTAAAGAATGCACCAGTGATTCTGAAACTTTTACAGCATGTTTTTGGGATGATAAGCTTACATTTACGCAAAAAAATCGATTTTTCAAAAAATCATGAAAAAACTTATGAAATTCCGCGTAGAATGACCTCCAATAAAAATAGTTTTTACCTTTTGAAGAGAATATACTACGTGAGAAGTTTTAAAAAAATGAAATAATTTTCTCAAATTTGTTACCTCGACTTCAAATTCAAAATCTTACCTTTAATGTAATGAAAGAATACTGCAAAAATCGTCGCAGGTTGCTGAGATATGACTACTCGAGTAAAAATTCTTCGACTTGGTTTGGAGTTGAATGTCCTCCAATCAAGATATTCTGAAGTCGAAAAGTTCAACTTGAGCATGCCTCAGCTTTGAGGCGGAGCCAAACTTCAAAAATGTCTTGAAGACAAGTTTCTATGTTTGTAAGACATCTATTTATGTCTCAAGTCGAATTTTTATGACACCAAGACGAGCGGGTTACAAAAGGGTAATTTTGACTGTCTTTGGCGTATGTCTGTCTTTGATAATTATTAAACAACCTTGTACATTTTCATACAATATATGTATTCAATCAATCTATTGATGGATTTTCATTTTTATTGTATTTGTTTGGCGAGGTTTACCAAAAATGTTGTTTGTTTATACATATTTCTAACGGCTTAGGGGATTCTTCTAGATAGTTGAAATAGTTGATAGTTTTTGTGAAGAAAAATTTGCAGAGTTATACTCGCTCAGACCCACAGACTCTGAATTTTTTAATTGAAAATAACTAATTAAATAATTAAAAATTTTTCATTCATCAATTTTAATCTCATTTCTGAGTTGGAAAAGGTTCATCTTGAGACAAGTTTACGCCGACCATCTCCGTCAAAACAAGGCTTGTCTTGAGACAAGTTAACGCCGTCTTACCTGCAGTGACCATAAAAGTAAGTCGAAGGCCTATGTCTCGACTCAGTATCGAGACGCAGCTAGACTACAATGTCGTGAAGGCAAACTGAAGTCGAAATCAAGTCGATGCATTTTTACTCAGGTAGAAATGTCTAAGCATGTTAATGACGAGTTTGCGTTCGCCTTATCAGCCTCCCTGCATAAACCAATAGAAAATCGACTCAAAATACGCTTGGAAATTTTTTGTCATTTCTGGAGAACCCTAAAAGATTTTTGAGTTTTATTGGCTCAAATTAAAGAAAAGATCTCAAAGATAACGCACTGTCAATTTTAGTTTTTTAAAACAAGTTTCTTGAATTGCAGCACGAGTTAAAGATTAGGCAAAAAATCTAAGAAATACTTGGAGATTACAGCTCTTGCGACTGAGAGCCGTGATCGTTGACTAAAACTTGACGGAAAGACGCTTGAAAAACTGACTTAAATTTAAATTAAGATCTCAAATATTACATTATATGGTTTTCTTTAAACAAGTTTCCGAATTTACAGAACGAGTTGAAAATAAGTTGCAAAATCTGAGAAATACTTCGAGACAATCGCAAAATACGCTTGGACATTTTTTGTAATAACTTGAGAACCCCAAAGATTTTTAGAGTTTTATGAACTTAAATTTTAATAAAAGTTATCAAAGATTACGCATTGGAAACTTTATTTTGTTAAATAAGTTTCTTAATATTTTTTTTCATTTCTTGAGAACCTGAGAAGTAAAGGAAGTAAAGGAAATAAAAGGGAAAATAAACCAAAGTTATGGTGGGAAGTGAGAGAGGGGTATCATGATAGTGTGGGTACGTAGGGTTGGGG
>NC_046664.1:53489906-53502621 GCF_010883055.1 Belonocnema kinseyi
GGGTGAGGAATGAGAAGAGTAGTGAAGAAAAAGTATGGAAGGTTTTGTTATGATATAATGAACAATAATCTTTTATAAGCAAATTGTTTTTCTAACCATGTTTTCTATATTTTTCAATAAATTTACCTTTTCTTAGCAGCAATCTATTATTTGAATCATAATTTTTTTGCAGTTGCTCTCCCCTGAATATAATATTTTTAGTTAAAACTGTTATCATTTCATTGGAAGTTTAACAATTTGGTAAAAAAGTCATCCTTTCTGATTCAAAAATCAACTATTGTTGTAGAAAATTAACTTTTTGTTGCAAATTTATATTTAGATGTTGAAAATTTAACTGAATTTTTTTGTTGATAATTCAATTTTGTTATTTTTAAAAGGTCAATTTTTATTAGAAATGTCATCTTTCATAAATAACAAGCCACTGTTTGGTTGAAATATAATCTTCTTTCGTTAAGAATTGAACTATTTTTTAAAAAGTTTGTTCCGTTAAATCTAATACTTTCATTACTGGATGAAAATTAATTTTTCATTGGAAAATTCAACTACGTGGGTGAAATTATTATTTTCTTAAAAATGTATTTTTTTCGTTAAAGGATTCTCTCATTGGTAAAAAATTGAATAATTTTATTAAAACTTTATTCTGTTTACTTAAAATTTAATTATATTAAACTGAAAATTAGGGCGGTTCACAAAAAACATGTTTTTATTTTTCTGTGGCCTTATTGCAACAGTTTGTTTCTCTGGGTGAGAAAATACTCTCCTTATTATTTTAGATTTTTAAAAAATTATTCAGAGACTGTAAGATTCGAACTCACGCCAAAAGTGTGATTATCGCAATTTTTGATTTTTTTTAATACATACATATTAGGTTTAGAGAAATATCTTTAAAATATTCTAGACATTTTATTTAAGGATTACCAAAATTGTGAGACATTCCGCATTAAATACGTGAAAAATCTATAATAGACTATGGATGAAAAATGTTATACCTTGGCATCACAAAAAATAATTTTTTTTCAATAAGACTGAAAACGATCTGTTAATTTAAAATCAAACACAGTTAAGCTCAAACAAAAACTCCTAAACCAAATCAAGTTAATTTTCTAACAAAAGAGTTTAATTTTCAACAGCAATAAAACAGATGATTTTTTACCAAAAGAAATTAATTTTGAAAAGAAAAATCCAAATTTATGTACAAATTATCTACAAAACAATTCCATTTTCAAACAAAAACACGATTTTTTAACAAAAAAGTTAATTCTCAGCCAAATAGTTGAAGGTTCAACTATAAAAGGTAACTTTCCAACTAAAAATTTAATATGCGATATTATTTTAACCATAAAATATTGTAATTTGAAATAAAACACAGTTGAGCTCATCCAAAAAATACGAATTTTCAAAAAAAAGCTCAATGCCCAACCAATGATCATTAATTTTTTTCTCATAACTAACCCATGAAATTCTCCTGATAGGAGATATTTGAGCAAACACAAATCAACTAAAATTATTTTATTTTACGTTCTTTTAACAATGTATTTTGCAGTTGAATTTTTCTTAATATTGCTTCTTACCAATTGTTCCTGCACTGTTCCCAATTTTAAAGAAATCTGTAGCTGAAATCAACAATTCCATTATTTTAAAGAAAACATTTTTGAGACAAATAACTATACATTACAATTATTTAACATTTTCAAAAATTGAAAAAGGGGGTATATTTGCGTACCAGTGTAATTATTATTCAAAACTTTTAAAATTTTTCCATAAAATATCATATTTTCAGAAATATAATATAATATTATCATTTCAATTACTGAAATAAAAAAAATAAAGACATTTTTCCCAGAAACCTGATTTTTGGAACAAAAAAACAGAAACTTAGTTTAGCCACATTGTGGTTCTTAAAGCTTTTCAAAATACAGGATAAAAATGACAGAATAGTGTGAGTTCGTTTTTAATAATTAAAAAAAATTATTTCTATTAATCAGAGCATATTTATGTAAAAGTGACTCTAAACTGATTTTAATTGTGGAGAGCGATTAAAATAAATCTTTTATTCTACAGAAGATAGCTTCTAAAGAGATGACGCAGTTATATGTGCGTAGTTGAAAAGGCACTATAATTACATGAAGCGCATTGTATTGTAAACGTCTCGGCCAGAATCGAGCGACCCTGCAAGAGCTTGCCAAGTTTAAACATTGATAAATTGAAAGCCATTGAACTTGAAAACGTTCAGCTTTTATATAGAAACTATAAAGGTGGTGAATTTAATGCAAGGAATTTGAAATTTATCAACTCAATTCATAACAAAATACGACCTGTATGACCATTAGGGTGATAAATAAAAATTTAGTTTAAGTCTTCTATCTTGCTATTTCATCCAGAATATAATTTTTTGAATTCCCGAATTCATATGGAGAACTTTGTTGTTTAAAAGTTTAGATGTCCATTTGCAATAATTAAAGACTTCATATTTTTATCTTTCTTAAAGTCATTTAATGGTTTTCTTTTTCACTTTATCATATCATGTATCGCTTTATAATTTTTAATCCTAGCTGATTCTTATTTTAGATACATTTTAGATACATGAAACTATCATTTTGCAGTTCGAAGTTTCTAAATTTTAACTAAAAACCTTCAGTGTTTTTTAAACTTTGAACAACGAAACATTTCAATTAAATCATTTTTAGCTTTGGTACAAGTTATTTAATTTGTTTATTGAACTAAACAAAATAGTTAGTAGAAATTAACTGAAATTAAAAAATGTTAAGCACTCAGCCTTGGAGTATAAATAAAAAAACTCTTCTTACATTTTTAAATTTTTCTTCTATCTTCTTTTTTTCCACTTTCTGCCTTTAGTTTTTCAAATTAAATTCTTTGCATGTGTTTGCCTAAATTTGATTCTTCTTGTTAATCAAGCTTTTAACTTTTTTTAAGAATTATTTTTTATTCAGTTTTCAAAGAATTTACTCTTTTCTCCCTTTTAATCGTTTTTAAAACATTTTTTTATATATTTTGTTAAGAACGCAATCCTTTTGTTAAAAATGTAAATATTTTTTAAAATAATCTTCTTTTGTCATAAATTCCGCTTCTTGGTTAAAAGTTGAACTACTTTCTTTGAAATTAATTTTTTGATTCAAGATTATTTTCTTCGGTCAAAAATATGACTATTTCATATTCAGAAATTAAACTTCTTCGTTCAAAAATCATCTTTTTTGATAAATCGTGAATTCATTTTTCAAAAATTCGTTTCTTCTCTTAAGATTTATACTTTTAATATAAAATTCGTGGCTTTGATTGAAAATCAATATTTCATAGAAGAAAAAATATGTACTTGATTGAAAATCTAATTATTGATAACTGAACAACTTGGTCTAAAGTTGACCGACTTTGAAAATAAATTTTTTTTTAAAGATTTATCATTTTATTTAATAATTAAAATATTTTGTAGGAATGTAGTAGAAAATTAATGTATTTGTTTAAAATTCGTCTCTTTGAGTAGAAAATTAATAATTTTAATTAAAAATTGTAATATTTGGTTGAAAGATGAACTACTTCGTTCAAACTTCATTTTGTTAGTTAAAGAACCACCTCTGTGGTTGAAAATTGATCTATTTTACAAAAATTCGTCTTTTTTGGTTAAAAATTAACTTTTTTTAACTGAAAATTTACCTATTACATTATTGACATGTACGAATTATGTTGTGAATTTAACGTTTTTGGTAGAAAATTGATCTTCCTAATTGAAAATTAAATTATTTGCTTAAAAGATGAATTAGTTTGTTGAAAATTAATTTTTAAATTTAAAGATCCACCTTTTTGGTTGAAAATAAAATTTTTTGTTAAAAATTCATATTTTCGGCTGGAAAATTTAACATTTTTGTAGGGAATTCGCCTTTTTCATTTTAAAATTTATCTCTTTTATGAGAAATGATATGCCTTTTGGTTAAAAGTGCAACTGTTTTGGTTGAATTCAACTTTTTTCATTTTAAATTAAAATGTTTTAATGGTTAAATATCAACTATGTATTATATTATTCATGGAGAAATCATCTTTTTTTTATTCAAAATTGTCTTTTTTCCTAAAAATTATTTTTTATCTGAAAGTTTTTCCTTCGTGAGTTGAAAAATGATCTACTTACTATTTTATTTATTTTGTTAAAAATTCATTTCTATGCTTAGAAAATTCATTATATTTGTTGAAAATGTATCTTCTTAAATAAGAATTGATCTATTTGGTTTAAAATTCATCTTCTTTGTTGAATTCAACTATTTGAAAAATCGTTTATTTGTTGTTGTTAAGCATCAATTTTCAAACTGAAAGTTTCATTATTCTATTTTTGGTTTGAAAAATATTTTTTTTAGTTTAAAACTCATCAACTTTGTTTTAGACCCGTTTTTCTTTATTGAAAAATAATCTATTGGTTGAGGATTCAACTATTTTGTAAAACAGCTGTTTTTCGTTTAATTCATCATTTTTTGTATTTGAAGTTTCGAAAATTTGGCTGAAATGCATCTTTGTAGGTTGAAAATTTCACTATTTTGATCAAGTGATCCTTTTTTTTATCGAAAATATATTAAAAAAATGTCCGAAATTGGTAGCGTAATTTATTTATTCCTTTTTTTTATTTGTTTGTTTAATTATTTGAATTCTAGAAACACATGAATGTAAAAGAAAATTATATTTAATTTATAATATATATAAATCTATGGGGCAATTTTAATATCTTCGATACTTTGGCAAAAAAAATTTATTAATTCTAAGGTTTTTTAATTTACGTTTTCATTTTATAAAATTCTCAATCTTTTATTGCTTAAAATATTTGAAATGAAGAACCTTTTGACTTCTGGTTCTGATATTATTTTCAGTAAAAATATTTAAATTGCTCAAATTTATTACAATTTTTCAATTTAAACCAGTAGTTGATTATCTCAACTTCAAAATTTATAATACTGAAATCGCTTAAAACTAAGCATCTTAAATTAAAAGCATTTATCGAAACATTTAAAATGGATTAGTTTTAATTTTAAGTATTTCAATATTTCACCGCTTGACAATAATTATATTTTATAGTTAAAAAAATAATTATAAGTGAGGAATAAATTTAAATCTTTATTTCTAATCCCAAATGTAGAAAATTACTTGAAAACGTTTCAAATTAATTTATTTTAAATTAGAAACTTTTAATACTTCTTTTTTAGAAATCAAAAGTTTCATAATTAAACAATGCAATTTAGCGAATTCCCTAATTCCCTGAATTCTCGAAAATCTTTGAATAATAAAAAAGATCTGAATTCTTTCAATTTCGCGAAATTCTTGATTTCTCCGAATTTTCTGAATAACCTAAATGCTCTGAAATCCCCAAAATTCTGTGAATTCCTTGAAATCCTTGAACGCCCTAAATTCCTTGAATATTCCGACTTTTCAGGATTTCTTGAGTATCCTAAGCTTCTTGCATTAAAAAAAACTCCTTAAAATTTCTAAAATACTAAATTCACTGAAATGTTTGATTTTTCTAATTATTTTTCTAATTATTTCTAATTATTTTTAATTCCTGGTATTTCTGAAATTTCCTAAAAGCTCTGATATCCCTGAAGTCCTTTTAATTTCTTAAGTTCTTAAATCGGACAATTAATTTGAAATATTGAAAAGCATATAATAGTAGTAAGATAATTAAAAACAAAAAATTAACTTTTTTTAATTTGACAATTATTTCTGAAGTTAAACATGTGTCGACTATATTATCTTCAGCTTTCTTTCAAAAGGCATATGTACATTAGTAGGAAAAAGTTTCTGGAAAAAAATCAGTCAATTTTCAGTCTTATATCTCCGTCAAAAATGAATTCTGCTTTAAAAAATCCAACGTGGTTTTAAAGTGTTAAGCGAAACCTTTCAAATATGCTTATTTGTACCCTCTTTAAAATAAGCGTGACACGATCCATTTCGATTAAGTTCTTCTGAAGTTATGACGTTTTTCGTTAAAAACATAGCTTCCCGTGTAGAAATTAAAATGGGGATCTAGTCTGGTTCCCGACTAGCTCCCGATTAGTCGGGAGCTAATCCGGTGACCCGACTTATCATAGTCGGGGCCTGATCGGGTACTAGTAGAGTTCGTATGATAATACCAATGTTCCGAAGAAATTACACTGTGAAAAATTTCTTGGGGAATTTTCCCCAAAATGGTGTTGACGCTAATTTCCACACATTTTGGAAAATTTTCCCAAAAGTTTAGTAGGGAAAATTCCCCAAAAAACCGTGTGGATTATTACCAAACTCCCCAAAATTTATTTAACATTCCCTAAAAGTTTGTCAAAGTACTCATTATTTACGGAAATCTCCATAAAGTTTTTTGAAATATTTAAAAGTGCTAAAATTTACCTAAGATTTAATGGGGAACATATCCCACGCTTAAAAATGCATAAATGTATGTAAATAAAATTCCCCAAAATTTGTGGAATATTAATTTAAGAAAACTTCAGCTGGAACGCAGCAATGGGAGAGCTTCGCTCTGAAGGAACCGTCATGTTGGTCACGGTAGTCTCTGCTCCAGGTAATTATGCTTTGTTACATGTGGACTTATGTCTTGAACACTCGACGCGTCATTTTTGTTGGGCGAGAGGCCGCACGTCGCGCCCTTACGGATTTTCTTTAAAGCTAACAGTCCAGAACCGCAAGACTAAAATGAAGGTGGTAGCGAAATCTGAACTGCACGGAGCTGAATAATTTACTGCTAGTATACTACTCTTCACTGATTAATCAAAAACTTTTTCTCTTTTCAATTACAACTACCTGAAGAATTAGACTTTATTTACATATGGCAAACCTTTCGGATCAATTTAAAAATAAGCATCTACACAAATTTAGAGTCTTATAACTTCCGGCGGGCACTTTTCACTTAAATCTATATGTATCTTTTCCAATATAGATTTTCTTAAAATTCCATACAAAGGTATTTACAAATGTTCCTAGAAATTCGCAATTTTCTAAAAAATACTACAAAAAAATAATATTACGTCTTTTTGTAGATAATTATTTATTAAAAATGTTTAAGATGACTTAAAAATTGATAAATAGTTTCTCCAAAAAACTGTGTAAAATAATTCAAAATATTGTGCTAGTTTATCGAATATTTTAGGGCAAAATATCTTCCTGACCATACAGAAACACTCAAGCATTTTTAGAAAATTTACCTGATCTACGCGGAAAATCAAACATTAGTTTTGGAACGATTACCTAAATTTAATGGAATCACTAAATTCCCCAAATTGTAGGGAATATTCCAAAAGCTTTTGCAAGTAGAATAAGGACCTACTCAAAAAAATATACATGCATTTCTGACGGAAATATAAAACTTTGAATATTGACTAATTTCTTTTTTACTAGAAACTTTTGCACACTACTGTATTTCATTTAAGCGAGTTAAGTAAAAATAATTGAGACATAGGGTATTTAGGAAAAATAATCCATATAAGTAGAATTATAAATAATTTTAAATTTCCCTGAATATTTATAAACAAGTACATAGTAAAAACATATTCTGAAAAAATTATATTTTATACACAAAAATAATTCAATTGTATAAGTAGGGGAAAGTGGGGCTAAGCTGACCCTTTTTTCAAGTAATTTTTTAATTTAAAAAAACTGTTTGAAAACTTATTAGGTATTGTTGCGTCAAATATTCAGTTGGCTACAATATATTGGTTTTGATTTTGAAGTGCGATTCTTTATTAATCCATTATTATAAAAAAGTGAAGTGACGGAAAATCTGATGAGTGAAAAATTTTGGGGTTAAGAAGACAACCTTTTGGGATTAAGTCGACATTTAACCATAATGTTTGAAGAATGAAAAGGACTCATTTAAAAATTTGTATTATTGTGGCCAAAGAAGTTCTTAATCCAGCAATACCTAATACATTGTTAATCCAATTTTTTTTACATTCTCTTCTCACAATGAGAAGGTATTAGCTTTAAGTAAAATTGTACTTTGTCGGGTTTCATCAAATCTTTACGTTTTGAGAACCCCTGAGTCAGAAAAAATTATTTTTAAACATTTCTCTCTCTGAAAAACTCTTAATCTCTGTAAATACTTTTTATGTAGTAAAATGTGCTATGTTACGCAGAATGCTACGAAACTTTGTCGAGAAAGATAGGGCATTAGGGCCCACTTTCATAAAAAAAAAGTTCACACAGTTTATATTTTCCTGTAAAAAGCAAGTATCAGCTTAGCCCCACAGTCAGTTTAGCATCACTCTCCTTTCATTTCGCAGCTTGATCAAAATATCTCTTTTGTCTTAAAGGATAATTATCTTACTAAATCGCTTCCAATAGAGAATGACGCAAATGCAAGCTTAAATAGCGCTATACATATTTCCACATTATTATTTGCAGTCACATATTTATTCTATCTTGAGTGTCTCGAATAGCTTCGAGGAGGATTGCAAATGACAAGTGCCATGTTTGTATGTTTCCATTTTATGAGCATTTATTTCAAAAAGGTTTATATTATAACGCATTCAACTTGAAAACAATAGACTTAATTTAGAAACGATAAATCTGGTTGGTTTTTCAAATCTTCAAGATGACGTTTTCGCAAGTTTTTCACCCCTCCCCTCTCGCATGAAACAATTCGTGAGAAATTAGCCTCACAGATAAAAATTTAATTTTCATAGCTATTTTATTGGGAAGGGAAGAGAGAAACGTGAAAATAGCTTTCTGGAATGTGTCAGGTTGGAAGAACAAGAATAAAGAATTTTGGGAGGAGTTAGAAAAGAGGGATGTGATTATGATGAGTGAAACTTGGGCAGATGAGAAGGACAGAAAAGGAATAAAAAAGCTGTTACCGAAAGGTTATGTGTGGACAATGCAAGAAGCAAGAAAAGAACACGTTAAAGGGAGAGGGATGGGCGGGATTGTGGCAGGGGTGAAAAAAGAATTAGCAGTAAAAGGAAGAAAAGATGGGGACATGGAGGAAAAGGATGGAACAATGGCAAGAAAAAATATACTTGGGAATGTAGAAATAGCGGTGGTGTGTGTATACAGAAGAAGAGGGGAAGAGGAAGGCTGGAGCGTAATAAGGAAGTGAATGAAGGAAAAAAAGGAAGAATTGGTTTTAATAGAAGGGTACATAAATGCATGGATTGGTGAACACGGGAGGGTGGTTATGGGGTGAAGAAAAGGAGGCATACATAAGGAACTCCACACATACAAAGACGGACAGGGAGGGGAGGAAGTTACTAGACATGATAGGAGAAACAGGATAATTTATATGCAGTGGCAATATGAAAGGAGGTAAGGAAGCGTAGATCACATTCATAGGAAAGGGTGCAACATTAATAGACTACATCTTTGCTGAACAAAGAATGCGGCATATGATAGGGAGTATGAAGGTAGGGAATGAGATAGGGTCCGAGCACTTCCCGGTCATAGCTACACTAAAAAGATGCGTCAGTAAGCGCGGCAGAGGGAGAAAGGAAAAATGCTGCGAAAAAAACATGAAATGGGAGTCTGGGGGGGGGGGATTAATTAAAAGAGTTTAAACAAAAGATGGAAAATGAGAAGGTTAGGTATGAAAAAGAGGAGAGAATAGGCTCGTTAATTGAAAGGTTGAAGGGGTCCATTGAAAAGGTAAAGGATGAACTAGGTACTAATGAAGAAAGAGTGGGGGAGAGAGAGGCTGGTGGGACGAGGAATGCTGAGAGAATGAAGAGAGAATAAAAGAGTGTGTAGGCAAATGGAGAAAGGGGGAAATGGAGAAGGAGGAGTATAACAGGAGGAAAAAAGAACATGAGAAGATACTCGAAATAAAAAGACAAAGGGGAAAGGAAGAATATAAATCATAAGTAGAAAAAGCGATTAAAGAAGATAGGGTGTGGGATGTGATAAATAGGGTTAGAGGGGAAAGGAAGGGCGTTAACGAAGAAATATAAATGGAGGAATGTACAGATTATTTTAAGGTTCTATTGGGGGGAGAGCAAAATAAGATCAAAGGGGAAAAGTGCAGGATAGTCCAAGGAGAAATGGAGGAAGGAAACGAGATAACAAGAAAAGAAGTATATGAGGCAATAAATAGGTTAAAAAAACAAGGTGACGGGAGGAGATGGGATGGGGAACGAGTGATGAAGTATGAAGCAGAAGGGATTAGGGATGGGATGTGGAAGATCTGCAACAAGGTCTGGAAACGGGAAGGTTGTTCGGAAGAGTGGACGACGGGACTGGCGGTACCGCTTGTCAAGAAAGGGGAAGAAAAGAAGGTAGTGGAATACAGAGGGATCACTCTCATGTCAGTCGGCTATAAAATATATGCAGAATTCTTAAGAAAAAGGTTGGAGAGTCAGGTAGAACAAAAGGAAAGTATCCCACATAATCAGACGTGATTTAAAAAAGAGATGGGAACTATAGACAACATCTACGTACTTAACTATTAAGATAACAGAAATTTGGGGAGATAGAAAAGGAAACTAGTCGCTTTGTTCGTAGATTTCAAAACAGCGTTTGACTCAGTGAACAGAAAAGTGCTATGGCAGGCAATGAAAGAGAGGGGTGTAGAGGAAAATTTGGTGGAGGCGATAAAGGAAATTTTTATTGAAACCAGGATTAGGGTAAAAATAGGAAAGAAAAAAGGACAGGTTTTCTGGACAGGCCGAGGTCTGGCAAGTGTGCCCGTTGATTCCGTTACTATTTAATATTCTATTGGCAGACTTAGAGGAGAAGCTTAAGGATAAAGGGAAAGGAGGAACGGTTTTGGTTAATAGCAAACTATACTCTCTAGCATACGCGGACGATATAGTTCTATTAGCAGATGTTGAGAAGGGGATGAACCTAATGATAAGAATCTTCGAAGAGTATGTTTCAACTAAAGATCCGACGATGAACGTAGATAAGACAAAGGTGATGTGATCCAGAAATAGAAATAGCACATAAATTACGTTTGGAAGATGAATGGACACAAAGTGGAAATTGTGGAGTTCTGTTACCTAGGTTTTTGTTTTGAGGCAGAAGGTGGGAAACGAGCTGCAGGTGAGGAAAAGAATTGAATGTGCGAGTAAAGTAATGGGCCAAGTCTGGGGTATAGGAAAGAGAAGGTTTAAGAACCATTGGAGAATGAGGGCCTGGTTATTTGATGCGTTGGTGTGGGTGGTGTTGTGTTATGATATGGAGATCTGGAGATGGATGTAACATAGGAAAGTAGAGAGCATGCATGAGCGATTTCTGAGGTGGGTAATGGGGGTTAGCTGGAGTTACCCAGGATATATGTTAAAAGAAGAGTTAGGAAGAGAAGATATGGTTACTAGACAAATTAAGAGAGCCTGAAGGTTTTAAGAGAAGCCAAAAAGGGGAGAGGGAAGTAGAATTGCACAAGCATGTTTCGGCGAAATTCGGAACAATGGAGCAAGGGGTAACGTGGAAAATTCAAAATGGGAGGAAGAAAGGAGAAAAATGAGAAGGGTGTGTAATATTCGAGAAGGGGTTATTGAGTAGCAGGACATAGAGTTAGAGCTATTAGTTAAACAAGGAGTAGAGAGATGGACAAAAATGATAGATTCGAGGTACAATAGATGGTATATGATGGTCAAAGGGTCGACAGAACCAGAATATTTGCTAAAAATAAAAAAGGAAGAAAAATGGAATAGGGTTGTACGGTTTAGAATGGAAGAAGGAGTGAGAGCATACAGATATTAGATGGATGAAGAGGAGAATTTATGCAGAGTATGTGGATACGAAATGAAGTCATGGGCACATGTATTAAAGAGATGTTCAGGAGAGGAAGAGGGACAGTTGAGCGTGGATGAATGTGTAAGATCGATCTTGGATGGTAGTGGACAGGGAGTGGCGTGGATGAAGAAATTAAAAGAAGTAAGGGAAAGCAAGGTATTAGGGCAGAGCCAAACGGGTGATCCTGAAAAGGGACAGTAAAAAGCAAAAATTGTTTTCAATATCGTGGAAAATGCATTTTTTTTATGGTAAGAGGAAATGGAAGCCCTGGAAGCTCGCTCATTTTAAGAATTAATGTCACTACTGTTACTATTGTTTATCCTACGTAATGCGAAAGAGTAGAATATAAGTAATAGTTAAGTTAGACTAAGGATGGAATTGTAAATATATGTACAGGGATCGGAGGCCCTCAAAACCGTAAAAGGGAGAGATTAAATACATACATGCATACAATTTTACCTACTTTAGAATTATTCGCAACAAAAATTCACTACGGGTTTTCTGTGCTGGACCGCCCCCCCCCCACCCCTCCCAATCTATGTTACTTTATTTTCCAATTATATTCGCTCAAGAAATATCGATTAATAACTTAATTTTTATTTTTTATTTTCATTAATAGCACATATCTTTAATTTTTTAATATTGTTCATGCGTTTCTCTCGATTTTTTTGACAGGCTAACCAAGACCTAAGATACCCGAAGCAATTTTAAAGAGTGATTGCGATCATAGTAAACGCTAATAAAATATAATATAAAAATATATTATACAATCTTTTTAAATATTTGATCAAATCATCTAAGTTTAAATTTGTAATAGCAAACTAGAAGACCAAAACCGGTTGATAAAGGTTATTGATATTTTTACTCCACTTTTAATCTTTCTTCAAACCTAGTAAAGTAGATCACCAAATCTGAAGGTTTAATCAGCAAACAGTGTAAAACGCGAAAAACTTTTAAAAATATAATTTTGTGGGTAGTGTTTATTTCATAAATTGCGGAAAAGCTT
>NC_046664.1:53502721-53524130 GCF_010883055.1 Belonocnema kinseyi
ACACTACAATCTTTCAAATTAAATATTGCAACAAATTTTTGCTAATATAATTGATCTTATGGTCAACATGAAGTAAAATAAAATGTAAAAAAACACGAAAGAAATATGTTCATTTCACAAAAAAGAAATCGTCTAAGTATCGACCAATACTCTTGGTCTTTTTCAAGAGTCAACAAAAACCAATCTATAATTTAAAAAGGAAGGAATTTTTAAGTCACATAATTTATGCCAATATTAAAACACCATTTCTACAAACATAAAAGTCAACTAGTTATGGCCCGACCTGACTAAAAACATCCTTTTTTTAAATATTAAAAATTTTGATTTTTCTTAAATGAAACCTCAATGATTTTGTGGAGGCTTCAATAATTTATAAAACTGTCACATTATAACTGCTGTGATGTTCACAGACGGGCGATGCAAGTAAGATTTTATAATGCCTTAGGTTGTGAATCAAAGAAAAAATGTCAGGAATCTTCGCTAATATTTATGAGTAAATTACACTTTAAATAATTAGTAATATGACCTAACTCGTAAATATTTTCAACTACGTAATTAATTTTGAACTTTAACCATTTTTTTTAGTATTTAATTTTGTGTTTTGTAATTAAAATAAGACTTCATAGTGCAAATTGTGAATTTTAAATTCATTCGTGTGATTTGAAATATGAGCTGGAAATAAGGACTCCTTACGACATTTTATTAAATTTATCGACGTTATAACTTAATCCATATGTCCATGTCACTTCTTACGTTTTCGCCATATTTGGGCGAAACATAAGAAAGGTATCCTATTATTACCAGTACGTTACTGACCTTGCAATTACAAAATGTAAACAATTCCAGATAAAGCAGATCCAAAACTGTTTTTTTTTTCTTCGAGGGTTATAAATTTTTATTAAATATTTCAGAAAATTATTGCTAACAATCACAAGTCGGTCTTATGGTCAACATGTAGTCAAATAAAAGGTTTTGAAAAACATGTAAAACACATATTTATTTTTCTTACAAATTATTTTATTTTTTTATTTTTTTAAAGAAAGATAGTTTTTTTAACACTTTAATGTTTTTTGACTCGGATATGGCAAGAAGAATTATTCATCTGTTCGAGAATATAAGAAGCATGTGAGAAAAAAATTTTAATGGAGAAGGCTAAGACGGGAGAAGAGGTTTGGAAGGTGGTAAATACAGAGATAAAATGAAAGAAAAGAGTAAACGAGGATATTGAGATGTTAGAATGAAAAAAATATTGTATGGATTTTCTAGGAGAGGTAGAGAAGGAAGTTAGGAAAGGAAAAAAGATGGTAGGAAAAGAGACGAGGAAGAGGACATAACAGGAGAAGAAATAGTCATAGGTTTCAGGAATAATGAAAGATTGAAATGTATCTGGTATGGATGAGATTCCAAATGATATCTGGAAATAAAGGTGGAAAGAGCTGAAGGAATGGGCATGAATAATGTGCAATAGTGTATGGAGAGTAGATAGGTGGCCTGTGTTATAGAATGAAGGCGACGTGGTACTGACTGTGAAAAAGGGAAAGGAGAGGAGTTCAGAGATAATAGGGAGGAGTTAGAATGGAAAAAGAAAAGATTTATGACATACGCGGGTGAAATAGTGCTGATTTCAGAGGATATTAAGGTATGGCGAGCTTCATTACTAGATTAGAAAAATACTTAGATGTGAAAAGATTCAACTCAAATATAGAATTGACAAAGATAGTGAGGTTTGGAAAAAATGCAAGAAAAAAAAGAATCGACTGGGAGATGGAAGGGAATAAGTAAGAAGATGTTAAGGACTTTGAACATTTCGAATATACCAGCCAAACAGATAAAGATCATAGAGCTCATAGAAGAGAAATGATACAAAAGTTCAGGGATAATGATATAGATATGGGCAATAGGAAAAAAGAAGGTTGCAAAAGACTAGAGAACGCTAGGAGTAAACTGGAGGACATCTTAATATATTGTGAGAGAAGAAGTACGAAGGGATAAATGAAGTATTGGTGCGAGGAAGAGGGAATGCAAATTTGAAGGGATGTTGAGGGAAGGAAAGGATGGGAAATTTTCAAAAAAGTGTTTCAAGAAATTAGAAGAAAGGAGAATGAGGGGGATAGAATTAACGAGATAAGAAGAAGAAAAAAGAGAGTTCTTAATGAATAGGAATGCAGGAGAGTGACATAATGTAAACTCTAAGGAATTGGACAAAAAAACAGGGTGTTACAAATAATAGAAAGATGGGGAACTATTGTGGAATTAAAATATAATTAATGTTATAAAATGATAGAAAAGAAGAATTACCAAAGTGTTTAGAAAAGGAATTAGATCTATTGATAGAAAATGAAAGAATCGCAAGGTTTAGATTGGGCACAAGGTAAGAAAAGGTGAAAAGAAGGGGGGAAAGTGAGAACAGAAAGCGTTGAATCTGTGAAAGGGAATAGGAAACATGGAAGCATGTATAGGAAGGATGTAAAATAAATTAAAGATAAAGAAGGTTGACAAAGGAATGTGGTACAGATTTTAGAGAAGGATAGCATACACGAAGAGTGGCTGAAAGAATTGGAAAGGACTAGGGAAAGGAATGAAGAAAATGTAAAGAGTGACTGTGAAAAATGATTCTAGATAAAATGGTCTAAATATGACTGTTTATAGATTTGATATGGAATATGGTTCCCTTACTCCCCAACAACATTTTAAGGTAGTTAAGGATTACATGATGTTTGTAGTTAAGATGAAAATTAAAATTATTCTTATAATCTTTAATAAAACTAAGCAATCCATACATCTATTATCATTTTCTGAAATAACAGACTAATGTCTTAATTATTTTATGATTAAGTTAGCGGAATGAGTCCGTTATTTGTAAACGGAAAAAAGGATATTTTGAAAATAACTCTAATTTGATGATTTTTTATTTTTGAAAGTTTAATGGGAAATATATCATCTCACATGACACAGTGAAAACAAAATGTCTGTGGATAAATACGTTTTCAATCTACACTATTTATTTGATTTAGACGGTTTTTTTGTAAATAAAAGATTTTTAAAATTCTAAAAATTTTTTTGGTTAGATTATTGATAAAAAAGTGTGTTTTTGGTCATATTTGGGGTGCTGTGGGAAGGGTAGAAGTAAGTTGAAAATGAAAGTTATTAATATGATTTTATTTCGTAGAGACTTCTCTTAAATACCTAAGCAACTTGGCAAGCTTGTATCAAACCCTGGAACATGAGATTCATTTTTCGAAAATTTTAAATTTTCCCCATGTCAAGTAAATGGGATTTTAAAGTGCTCGGTAGCACGTGTGATTATTCAAATTTTGAAAAAAATTACGGATTTTCTTTCTCCGAAAATGGAAACTTTGGGGGGTTTTTTGCCCTCTAGATTTAAAAAAAAATTCAATGCATTTTTAAACCACCCTAGTGTAAAATATGTTTGTGTAGTAACGGGTGCCACGTAAAAAATTAAAGCGTTGACTTTTGAATAGGACATTTTGTAAAGAATTATAATTTTGACTTTGAAATTTCTGAACTATAATAGAAAATATGGTAAATAAATGTAATTCTAAATTGGAACAGACAATTTTTGACATCGGCAGGAATTTAAAGCATAATTTTAATTGTGACTGACAAACAGAAACTTTAAAAAATCCCTTCCTCGTTTCAAATATAAAATCCTTCAAATCTTTTAAAATATTTAGAAATGTTTTGAAATCTTTAAAAATTGTTTTAAAATTAAAGAGGTAGATAAAAAGATGGGAACGAATTTTTGAAAAAGTTAGAACTTTCGAAATGTCTAGTTTAACTCTAGACATAAGTACATATAATTATAAAAAGGTTAGAGATGATTGTTGTAAAAAAATCTTCAGAGAAAAAAATTTTCAAAATTTGTTGGAAAAATTTTAATTCATCAAACAAGAGATGGTTATCGTAACAGCCCTATTTTTAAAGAAATTACGCAAGTAATTTCGAGTAGGAAAGGAAATAAATTTGCATGAAGAACACTAATCTGAATGTCTGCGCCAGAGTTGAGTAAGCTATATCCAAGATTATAAACATTTCTAAATTCAAGGACGTTGTATTTTAGATCCTTCTATTCTAATCAGCCCTTTACCCACAAACATTAAATTCAAAGCCAATCAATTAAATGCTTTGAAATTTGAAGATCTAAATATAAACTTTCAAAACAACCCACCTCGGTGAAAATGTCATTGATTTTGCTACAAGTTGGTTTCTCGTTTATGATCCTTAAAGTTTCAAACTAAATAACCTTTATCAATCTTCTGATTTTCTTAGTCTATACAAACAATTTTTTATTACACTCTTTAACAGTTTTGCTCCTTCTTTTACTCTTAAAAAAATCATGCTAAAGAAATGTTAATAGCTTTTGAAATGAAGATTTTTTTCCGACAATCATCTCTAACCATTTTATGGTTACATGCACTTTCATCTATGGTTAAACCATGAAACTACAATTTTTTACCTTTTTAACATACGTGTTTCTTTGTTTTTATCCAGGTCTTTAATTATCTTATCTGCCTAATCTCTGCTGGTTTTCACCGGTTCAATTTGAAAAAGTTCAAACGATGTTTGAAGATTTCTACAAATTTTTTTAATATTTAAAAGAATTTAACTGATTTTTGATTTGAAACAGGGAATGTTAAAAGAAATTGAAAATCCTAACTTAAAAAGGAATTTTTTTCAAATTATCTTTTTACAAATAACAATTGGAATACCTTTGAAAATTCCCGTTCATGTCGAAATTTTACTGTTCCAATTTATAATTACACATGTTCAGCAAATACTCTATCATAATTCAAAAAATATAATTCTTTACTTTTAACCTTAAATAAAAATTATAATTATTTTAGCAAATTTCCAGCTCTACCTCAAAATAAAAATTAAGTAGTCCAGATTTTATTCATTTGTAACAAAAAATATTAACATTTAAACCAAAAAAGTTTAATTTTAGACGAAACATTTGATAACAAAATAACTATAATGAAAGTATAATAAAATAAAAAGTATAAATAAAATAATTAATGTAAAAAAAGGAATTCTCAATTACAACGCAGTGATTTTAAATGAAAAATATTACATTTCCACCAACAGAGTAGCCTTTTGAAAGTAAAAGGACGAATTTTTAAGAAGAGTGGAAATTTCAACAAAGAAAATTTTTTTGGATAATAAAGAAAAAAATTTCATCGATTGTGTTGAATGTTCAAGCCCAAGAGAAGATCTTTCCAACAAAAATTGGAATTTTTAACTCAAAAGAATAATATTCTACCAAAGAAACATGATATTTTAATCAAATACATCAATTTGCATCCAACTAGCTCAATTTTAAAAATTAAAATATCTGTTTTGAAACAAAAATAAAACAGCAAAACTTTCATTACAAAAATAAATTTTCTGCGAAATTGTTTAATTTTCCAGCCGAAAAGACTAATTTTCTACAAAACTGTTAAGTTTTTCACAAAAGAATTAAACTTTCATCCAAATAGATAATTTTTTCTTTAAAAATTTATTTTTTGCCTAAAAAACGAACTTTTATCGAACTCATTTGATTTTCAACCAAGAAAATGATATTTCAAATCAAATATTAATCTTGAAAAAAAAACAATAATTTCCAAGAAAGTATCTGAACTTTCAACAAAAAGAGATACATTTTTAACAAAAAATGTAATAGTTAATGTTTCAACGAAAAAAGATTTTAAATTTAGATTTCAAGTATTTGAATTTAGCAAAGAAAAGTATCATTTTCAAGAAAATACCTAAATTGTTAACTACAACAGATTAATTTTCAAACAAACTTTTGCATTTTTCACGAAAAAAATTATTTTCTTCGGAAAAATAATGTTGAACTTCATTGTATAAATTTTTGACCAATAAATGAAATGCACAAATTTTTAGTAGAAAATATTATGTGTCAACCAGAAAAAACAACGAATTTTCCGGAAAATAGATCAATTTATCAGTAATAAAATTAATTTTGAATAAAAGAGTTAATTCGCAACCAAAACTATTTCTTTTTTAAACAGATCATTTTATTATCAAATAAAAGGATTAAATTTATAAAAGCGACTATAAATTTAACAGCCAAAGCATATATTTTTAACTAAATAGATTAATTTTCGAACAGAGGAATTTTTTTACTTCTAAAAGAAAAAAATTCAATCGTTTAGTTGAATTTTCAATTTGAAAATACGAAATATCAAGAAAAAAGTTTAATATTTAATCAAAGAGGAAAAGCTAATAATACAATTTTTAACAATAAAAGATAGAGTATTAACACGAAAATTGATAGTAGATTTTATAAACAAAAACATGAACTGTCAGCCAATAATAACAGTTGGATTTTCTTATTGATTTTTATTAGTATAGATCGCATTTATTTAAAAAAGCGAGAAAAACGTAATGGCTGTGAAGCCTACGACCAATGAATAGGAATTTCAATTATTTGTAGACTAAATACAAATACTTTACATAATTATTTTTATTCGATTCAATTTAATTATATTTAGTATATATATATATTGTACACTTTAAAGTTCCTGAAGAAATTATTAAATTGATTTTGTAAAATGAAATGATAATTGTTATTAAAACATTTTTGGTGAAACTAATTGCATTAATGTTCCACGTTTCTTTACTCTACTGATTTTATATATTATATGTATGTTCATTCCCTAAGATCATAAAATCTTATGCTAGTAAGATGTTGGGCAGGACGAGTGAGAGGGGGAGGGGGGTCAGAGAAAACCTTAAGTGGGTAAAATTTCAGAAAAATACATTTTGTGATTATTTGATGACCCCTTATTTTTTGTTCACTTATTATTATTTTGTAAGTTTACTGTTTTAAATTAATATTAATACTAATAGCACTAGGCACTAATAACAATTCTTCTAAAGTAATATACGAAAAAAGCTGTTACAATGATCCCCTACTTCCCCTACTTTCACTAAACTCTCCTAACTCCCCCAGTTACCATTCCCCTTTCCCTACTCCACTCCTCTCATTTCCCTCCCTCATTCCCCCTACTCTCCCGCTCCCCAATTCCCCACACATTCCTTACTTTCCCTCTCCTCATTTCCCCTACTTTGCCTCCCCTCATTACCCCTACTTTCCCTCTTATAATTTCTCCACTGGAAACATGACCGAAAATATAAAGGCTTCTGCCCGGTGCTACGAAACCTTAAGAATTCTAAAAAATTGCTGACTAAAAAATTCGTCATCAGCATTCCTAAACTGATCGATTTGATTCACGTCCATAGGAATTACAAATGACATTGATTAGAATTAAGGCGCGATGTAAGCATAAAAGCTCGAATCCTGTAAATCCTTAATTCGTTATGGTGGATGCGTGCATGCCTGTGGCGTTTCCACGTGCGTGACTCGTACCTCGCGTGTGTTTTCTTTCTCACCCTCTTTGAATGTAAGAACTCTAACGTACTCCCCCTAGCCATCTCAGAACAACCCCCTAACCCCCAAACCCTAACCCTCTCGTTGAGTTCATTCTCAGTATAGTAAGCTTTCACCCTTAGAATTATATGTCTCCTCAGTATACACCTACTATATAGTAACACACGTAACGTACGCGTGCATTATTACCATCCAGCTTTACCTTCCTTTACCCCCAACCCCTTTTATCAAACCCACACTCACACATTCACACATAAAGCCAAATCGACCCTCATCATGCTGTTCTTCCTTTATCACCTTCCTCGAAAAACGTTACAATACTTTGCTCGCATGCGTCGTTGTCTGATACGCAATTAGGATCTGCTTTCGTTCGCTATTGTCAATTTAGTAGGATATGTGGGGTTAAAATGTTTTTATTATGAAAGAAGTCTATTTGCAAGAAAGAAAGCTTTCTAAGGAAAAACTAGTGAGGGTAATAAAAAAATTAATTTGAACAAGTTAAAGATGTTACAAGGAGCTGAAAACTCTTAAAGTAGGGCGTACAATTTGATCAAATATCCAGACATATCCTGCAGTATGGAAATGTCCTGAAATACCTTGAAACTCCCTAAAGTGCCTTTAACTATTAAGAAGTATGTAGAATATCCTTAAGTGCGTGAAATATCCTAAAAAGTATTGAAATATCTTGAAACGCCTTGAAATATCTCGAAGTATCTTGAAATATTTCGAAATATAAGCAATAACATGGAGCACATTACATCCTCCGAACTATATTGAAAAGCCCTGAAGTAAATTCAGAAGCCATTAAGTACATTGAAATGCCATGAAGTACATTGAAGTGTCATAAACTACATTCCAATGCCATGAAGTGCATTTGCGATGCCATGAAATACACTGAAATGCTATGAAATACGTGAAATATTTTGAAAGTCTTTAAATATCTTCAAGTATCTCGAAATTTCCATAAGTCTCTGCAAATATACGGAAGTATATAAAATATCCTAAATAGAACGGTCCAAATTTTTATGTGTAAAAATTCGATTTTCGAGTTTTAGGATAACCCCCATTTCCAATTTGTTCATTTTCCGGAAACAGAAATTCCGTGTTGTTTTTTATTTATTTTTTTTGTATTTTAACCCTCGCCCCTCAGCTTTAAAAATTAGGAAGTGGTTTTAAATGGCAAAAGCTTGACTTAAAAACAAAAATACAAAAACGGAGTACTTGTTATAAACTTCGTGTGATTTAAAGTATTGTCACTTCTTAAGAAGTATTCCAGGAATAATTTTCGACCAAAAACTTTTTATTTTGACATTCCCAAATCCCTTTTGTTGTGCCCAGAAGATGCCCCAAAAAATCCCAAATAATAGTCTTCTGCCAAAATCACGATGAAGAATACATTTGAGAAAAGTTATTATTTTCTGGAATTAATTACAGAATTAACGGATGTCTACAGTATTTTTTTTGCTAAAGGATATTTAGCAATTTTTATAGAATTTTAATTCCTTTCAAACAATCTTTCATTTGCGCCTTTTCATAGAGAAGGAGGAGAAAAGTCTAGTTTATTTCACATCTTTTACATCCAAATATTTTTAACTCACAGATTCCCTTGAAGGGGCGGGGGATGCTCTCAAGAAAAATTAGGACTATAATTTACTCAAAGCAATTGAATTTAATTATTTAAATAAATTGTTTTCGTTCAAATAATATATAATATACGTTTTCAGATATAGAAATACTGAATATATATATTCTTTAAATTCGTTGATGTTGTCATTAAGTGCAGAAAAAAATCACTTTTCACAATTGACAGCAAAAAAAAAATTTAAGAAAAATTGAAACTATTTCAAGAAAAAAAATTATTAAAAAAATTGACAAATATCTGTTAGAAAAAATATTACTATCAGCATGGTTAAGTGTGTCATTAATTCCAGGAAATAATCATTTTTATGCTTTACATTAGAAGAAATTTGTTCATACAAATAAGCATTGCTTGAATAATTTTCAAATTTCCTTTAATAATATTATTACTCTTAACATTCTATAATTATGTCGTTGATTCCTAAAAATAAGATCTTTTTACGATATTAAACAGAAAAAAATGGTTTAAATCATTACTAAATATGTTAAACAAGAAGTTCTTCTCTTGACATTCATGAAGTTCGTATAATTTGTTCCAAAAGATAATAGCTTTTTGCGATTTATTGGGGGAAAGAATTAGTTAAACAAATGATAATTGTTCAAACAAATTAAAATTATTTTTAAAAAAGACTCAAAAATACTTAAAACTTAAAAATAATTCATGTTAGAAAAATTCCAAACAATATTGTTTTTAGCAAGAATTTAGTAGAAAACTGCTACTTCGCATTTGTTCGAGGCATTTTCGGGGCACGATAAAAGGGGATTGGGGGAGTCAAAACTAAAATTTATTGGGTGAGAATTATTCCCTCAATACTCCTTAAGAGGTAACTAACCTTTAATTCACAAAAAATTCATGACAAGTACCCCCCCCCCCCTTTTTTTGGAAATCGAGCATTTCCCTTTTCAAATCGCATTTTAAATTCAAAATCACCGTGACACGGGTTAACGCTGTAAATTTAAATTTCTCGAAACACCTTGAAATTTCCTGAAGTACGTAAAATATTTGAAGTGTCTTAAATACCATGAACTGTATAAAACATTATAAAATTTGTGAACTTTCCTGAAGTAACTTGAAATAAGCTGCAGTATGTAAATTACCTTGAAATAACCTGAAGCACATTGAATTTTTGTTATTGCTTTGAAATATATTTAGATACCTTGAAACATTCAGAAGAATTAAAAATATTCTAAGGTACTTGAAACATCCTAATGTATATTTAAATATATTGAAATGGTTTGAAATGTCTTTATAAGTGAATCACCTTGAAATATCATGAAGTACATAAATGTCAAATTTTACAAAATGTTGATAATTTCTGCAATTGATTTGGTTATACAAAATCTTGTTTTAATAAACATAACTTAAAATTAAAAACTACAGTTATTCACGTTAACAATTTAAATGTTGAACATTAAATATTTTCAGGTTTCAAAAACGTTTTTTCTTACTTTTAAGTAAACATATGAGAAATTTTGCTGTTATTGCTAATTTAATTTGAAGATTTGAAAATAGTGTGAAAAATCTCGTCAGAATTTTCAGAATAAGATGGTCCCCATACCTGCATACTCAGTCAGTCCTTTTAAAACGTAAAATTACACATGGTCTCGACTTCAATTGGAGTTATATTAAAATTCTTTATCATAAGAGAAATCAGAAAAAGGGAGAATTCATGGGGATGTTATTTATAAAGAGAGAGGACAAAAAGCTATTAATTTAAAAAGGGATCTCTCAAGATACAACAAAGTATAGGATAGAGTTGTTAATTGGATAAAGTAAGTTTCTTTTGCTTAAAATTAAAACGAATTCTTTTATAGAACAATCATTTTATCACTAAAGATATTGATTAAATTAGACTCAATCAACTTTGAATGAATATTAATCAAAAAATGTTCTTTTCAGGTATATTAATTATTCACGTCTTTAGTTCTTCCTATAAATAATCTCTGATGAGGAGGTATAAATTGGCCTTAAAACATGTTGGTTTCTTTCTAGTATAAAAATAACGGGAAAGTAAAAAAGTGAGAGGTTTTATCTGGTTCACATTTCTCTTTTTCCTCCCTCCTTTTTCAATTGTTATTTATTCTCTCCATTGAGTCAAAAAGTGAGGTAGTTTTCAAGTCTGGTTTTCAATTGTGAATTTTTTTTCATTCGCATTTTTCATAAAATTATTCATAAAAAAATTAATTTCTTTTCGATCCTTATTAAAAATTCTCAAACACTTTAGGTACGCAAATTTGTATCAATATTTATTTGGTAGTAAATTAAAGAAGCTCTTTCAATTATTTAAAAATTTTGTTATCATCTGAATACTTGTTGATGCTGAAAATATGAAATGCATCTGCGAATAAATGAGAAAGCTTTCATAAATAAAAATAGAGCAAGAAGATTTACAATTTCAAAACATTTTCTGATTATGCTAACATTTTTTTACTGAAAATCGTTTATTTTAAAACAAAAAACATTTGGTTTGTAAGAAAATTCACAATTTTAAATAGACAAGTTTAAAATCTTTATCCTCAACTTAATTTATCAAATTGATAAAAAAACGTTTATTGATTTATTCCAATACATTTTCAAAGAGAAACCCAAACGTAAATAATATACAAATTGAGGGCATAATTGCTTATTTAAGTGTAGTTATTTGAGAATTAGTGTTTTTTCTTCTTTTTTTACATCTTTATTAATCACGTCCTTATATAAAATATTTTATTTACACAATATGCGAAAAACTATTTTTAGTTATTCATTTTTCGAGTTAAATAATTTTCTAAGTCAAGAACAATTATGACATAAGATTTTTTTTCTTATAAAATTTGTAAGCAATAATGAATAAGCCGTCTCCTGCAAATTTCTTTAATCAGCGTGAAGATTAAGTAATTTTGAACTTGATGAACTAATGAACTAATTTACTCAATCTCATAATTTATTCTCAATATTACACATATTTTCTGTTGGTGGTCTTTTCTGGAAATTAATATTTCGCAAAATAATCGTAATTTTCAACAATTATAGGCTATGGTAGTATTTTACACCGCAAATGAAAATTTTTAATAAAAGATTATTAGATTTCAAAGATTATTCAATGATTGACGTTTTTGAATTTTATGAGCGTTTCTCATTGGAGAATGGCATTTTTAAGTAAAGATCCTTATATTTTTGGAGTTTTTAATTTTTTTTTTAATTTTATGTTACGTTCGAGTCTTATACCAAAATTTCTTACATATTTCAAAAGAAAAATAATTTATAGTGCAAACAAGATATGTCTTTTTTTGAGCTGTTTCAGATTATATTCTCGTTTTTCACAAGAAATCGGTTATTTAAAAAAATAAGATAAAATAATAAATTATTGAATATCGAAGAATATTCATATTTTTTAGTAAGTATTAGTTCTCTAAGGGTGTTTTCCCTGATATTGTTTTTTTCCCTAAGCCAAAAACATTCGATATCGAAGGAGATTTACAATCCTGAATAATTTGCTTCTCTTACGTGAGTCCTTTCCGTCGGAAATTATTGATATTTTCAATACAGAATTATTAGATTTCAAAGAATATTAAACCTTTTTCATCAAATTTAGGCTATATTGGTGTGTTTTAACTGAAATTTATATTTTAGAAAAAAAATCAGTTAATTTAGATCCAATGATTTCTGTTAAAAATTATAACGTATATATAGTTGAACAGTTTCAGATTTTGTTAGTCTTTTTGGTCGAAAATGTATAGATTTATATTAAAAAATCATTAGATTATAAAGAAAATTTATAAGCTTTCTGCGATTTTAGGTTCTGTTGATTTTTTACATGAAAACTTGTTATTGTCGAATGAAAATCATTCTAATTTAAACAAGTTTTAGAAGATTTTTCCAAACAATATTCTTTTAGTGTTTTTTTCGAAATTTTTTTGCGAAAATTTTTTAGAATTAATAATAAATTATTAGTTCAAGGAGGAGGATACAATTTTTAACAATTTTAGGTTATGCTTACGTATTTAGAGAAGGATTGACAACCATAAACAATTTGTTATGTTAGGATTTTTGATCTGAAATTTCTATTATTCATAAAAAATCATTAGATTTTCAAGAATACTTACAATACTTGAACAATAATAGAATATCTTACAGTTTTGACCGCAAACTATTTATTTCAAACAAAAATAATTGGAATTTTTAAATTAAACTTACAATTGATATAAAACTAAATTTGAGGGTAAACAATCTCAAAACCTTGATATTTTCACTGAAATAGTTATAAAAAAGTGAGAAAGTGTGATCATGTATAAGAACAATTATTTCCGCAAATACCGAAAATGGGTTATTTTGAATCAAGTTAATTTTTTTTTAATTAAACTTAGAATTTTAAGCAGCTTTAGGTTATGTTTTGATTTAAAAATAACACGAAAAACCTATTATAACGTTTAAATATATAAAAATTATTTTCGTAAGCAATTGATGAAGCCTTTAATCTGTCAAGTTGAGGGGTCCTAATAATTATTTCGGCTAATTACTGCGATTATAGTGCTATTAAGGCAGTCTGGTTATTTATATTTGGTCTGTTATTTAAGCCAGATTCTTTTAAGCCCATCAATTAGAATAAAGGTTAAATACAAAAATTAATTAATACAAGATGTGAAATATAGTTATCAAAGATAAAGAATCATGCCAATAGAACTAAATTCGAAGTAGATTCATATGTTTTAAGGTATTGAAATTGTAGATTTTTAGGATAAATTTTGTCATGCTTTGTAATAAATCAAATGAGTTCATCTCTTAAGCCGTATGCTTTCTGACTGTTGTGGTTTCTTGTCAATTTTTTAAATAAAATACGAGAATTTGTTAACTCTATAGAAATATTTATACGCCAATTAGACTAATTAAATTGCATTTAAGATCAAATATTCTATTTACAACCACTCAAAATTTTAATTCTCCTGGATTTCGTTTCTGTCATTCAGAAAGATGTAAATATAAATTGTTTTCATTTGAATTGTTTTTTATTTTTTTAAGCCCCCACTCGATTATAATTGATTTCTCTAGCCTATATTTTAATTTTAAGTTGAACAATTTAATAAATGTTGTAAACGATATTGAAGCTTAAGAATAAATATTGAGGTTGGAAAGTGTTTACCTAACAATAGTTCCTCTAACTTTTATATTTTTACATCAGGTTTTATATCCGCTGTAGATAAAAAAGAAGTTCTTATTTTATTATAATGAGTAAGGGCTTCTTTTGTTTTTAAAAAGATTCTTTTTAACCCTCTGCAATAACATTTTAGCAAAATTAAAGTTATTTATGAAAAAGTTTGTTAAAAAAAGTCTTAATTTTTGATTTCTGAAAAAATTAAACAAATTAATTTAAACAAACAAAAAGAATCTTTCGAAGAATGAAATGAGCTATTGAGCACAAGGATTGAATAAAAATTGCAGCATTTACCTACATTGAAGGAAAGAATACTGTGGATCCAAAGAAGTACATTTCTTTGGTTTCCTTTCTTTGTAACAAAGATTTGTTTGCATCAGTTAAGTGACTATTGTATATAAGAAAACATAGTAATAGCTCGACGAAAAGATATCTTTTTAATGAATTTTTAAAATAAGAATAATAATATTTTCGTAATAAATTCAATGTACTTTTCGGACTTTCAAAGGCACTTCAAGATATATCTCGTACTTCAGAATATTTTAAGGTACTAGAGAATATTACAAGGAACTTCAAGATTGTCAACTACCTCATGACATGACACATGCTTCCGAATATTTCAAGGTAATTTAGGCAGCTTTATGGTACTTAAAAATATGTCAAGTTTTTCCAAAACATTTAAATATATATTTAGGTATTTCATTAACTTCAGGATATTGCAGATACTTCCATGAATATTCAGATACTTAAATATATTTTAAAGCATTTCAAAATGTTTCAACGCATTTCGTGGTATTTGAAGGTACGTCAAGATATTTTTCGTGCATCAGAATATTTTAAGGCGCTACAGGATATTACAAAGAACTTCAATATTGTGAACATACCTCAGAATATTTCAGATACTAGCGAATATTTCAAGGCATATCATGAAATCTCAGAATACTCAGATATTTCAAGATATTTAATAACATTTCTGTATAATTTTGTGTATTTCACATGTTTCAGCATATTTCGATTATACTTCAAAATATCTCAAGGTACTTTTGGTTATTTTGAACCGTTCAGGTACTACAGAATATTATACAGAATATTTCAAATTATTTCAGACAATTTCAAGATACTTAAATCCAAGCTATTTCAAAATATTTCATTATACTTTTAGGTGTTTTACTTACTTCAGGATCAGGATATTTTAAGACATTTCAAAATATTTCAAAGTTCTTTAAGATATTTTACCATAATTTGAGGTGTTTTAAATACTTTAGGATATTGCACATCAATCCGGAAATTGATAATACTTTTGTATATCAAGGTAATTCATGCAATTTCAATGTGCTTGCTACTTAAAGATATTTCATGGTATTTGAAAATATTTCAATACACATCAGGATGTTTTAGATACTTTATAATATTTCACGTGTCTCCAAATATTTTAGGATACTTAAGAAAATTTCATCATTCATGAATGTATTACGAGATATTTTAGAATAATTGAATACATTTTTTTCAGATATTACATACTTCCAAATATTTCCATGTGCTTCAGAATTTGACAAGGAACTTTATAGTATTTCACGTAATTTAGGATCATTCACGTTTTGCAGAAAATTTGAATCTACTTGAAGATATTGCAATATGCTTTAAGATATTTCAAATTACTTTAGGGTATATCACGTATTTCACATGTTTTAGTTTCCTCAGAATATTTCATATACTTTCAAATATTTCAAGGTACTTCAGTAAATTTCACGGTACTTATTGCTGAAAGATGTTCATAGGTATTTTAAAATATATCACTATACTTCAGAATTTTTCATATTTAGGATACACATGCTTCCAAATATTTTAAAGTACTATAGGGTATGTACTTTCCTCAGAATACGTTTCTCATACTTCAAAATATTTTGGGGTATTATGAGAATGTTTCGTGAAATGAGATAAAAAGATTTTTTGATTCTTCAGTAGCTCATTAACATATTCCAAGAAGAAATAATTTTTTATTCCATGAGAAACACGTTTTTTTCCTAATACAGTTTGAATATAGCGCCCGTTCACCTTATTTTTCGCCAAACGCATAGATTGGCTACTTCTGTGTGACCCGTAACGTGATTCTTGGTGGGAAAATTTAAACTACTTTTATTATGTAAATCATTCATAATAAAATTTCATCCTTTTTTTATAAAAAACAAGATTATTTACTTTTATTTAAATGAATGGGTGTCTCTAAACAGCTTTTACGTGTTATTTTCAAATAGAAATTATTAATAATCAAGAAGGAAAGAATGAAATAGGCTCTCGCGATTCTAGTTGTTCCATTTATGTATTCCCTAGTATCACATCCAAATATAAAACACTTTTCACCTAATAATCTATATTCTTTACGGAATTCGCTGATTTCCAAATCCATGCTTAGTTTATATGTTTGATCCCGCTTGTATCCGATTTCATTTTCGATTTCTCGTTTTCGGACATTTACAGGTCAGTTTAAACAATCACGTGGATCAGCTGTCAAGTAGAAAGCCGCGACGGCCGTGAAACCTAATTGGTCAGCATTTTGTAAAGTAACATGGCGCCCAATGTGGCCTAATTGATGCTCAGTTGTCAATATTAGTAACGTTACATATATTTCGAATGTGACCAAATAGACCTAAACTAGAAACTATTATTTTTCAATATTAGAAACAAATTAGATGTTTTCTTAAAGATTGTAGATAAGAAAAAGTCTTTTAACTAACTTTGACTACTCAGATCTTATGATACGTTTCTATAACTGAAGACATATTTGATTTATAAGATTGTCTGCTGCAAACAGATAAATTTATTATAAAATTTGTAATCGCATTTCCCAAATCCTGTCGTATTCACTCAAGCAAAAACACTTTCGAAGGAGATGAACAAATGAAGATTAAACAAGGGGAAGACACAAACTGCTGATGCAAGACACAGACCGCAGTCCACATCCGGTATTGTCGGACAACTCTTCCTTGGATGCTGCGCTCTCATCACCGTCGGATCGTTTCCCGTCCACTTTTACGCAAATGAAGGACATCTCCGTTCTGAAATTATTCCCTCTTACCGACAAATTCACTTTCCGGTCTTCCGACTGTGACAGTCTTTCATCCAGAGCGGCTCTCCTTCACCATAATCTTTAAACCTTAAGGTATGTTAAATTGTCAGCCTGGTAATAGACATTGAGTTTAGGCTTAAGGTGTTTCAATCTTATAGAAAATGACAAGATATAACTTCACAATTGTCATTTTTAAGCCATGTTATTATAAACTGAAGATGAACATTGTAATCATCGGTAATAAGTTTAAATGTTGCTTTAACTCATTGTTTTCCCCTTCTCCTGAATTCTAATTTATTTTACTTTTCTATTTCAGGATAAGCAGATTCAAATTTTCGTTATAAAAGTATTATTTGAAAGAGATATTATTTTGTATTAATATGCAAAGATCAAAGTTTTTTGTCTATAATATTATTTTTAATTTAGTCAAAATGATGAAAGCCTGTGAAATCTTTCAAACTTTAATGACACACAAAATGTAGACGTTTAGTACACTTTCAAATTTGAAGACAGGAATAAATTTCTCTCTTAAAATAAAAGTTATATCATAAATTCTTACTCCGTTATTTGAATTATTTTTATATTATTATGTGGAGAGAATGTCCAAAATCATTTTCCAAATTTTGAAATTAATGAAAATTTTCTTGAGTTTTCCAGAATATTTTGTAGTGTTCTGAAATGATTTAAAATTTTTAAAAATAATTTACCTGTTGGAAAATATTTAACTGGAATTGGGAATGGTGGTCTACCATTTCGCCACCTGGTGCCGATAATAGAACTAAAAAGTGCAAGTACAATTGTAAAGATGTATTTTAATATGTTCATAAAATTGGGTTTACGATTATTTTTTGAAGTTTAAAACAATGATGAAATGCTAAAAACAATTCTTCTTTAAAGCAGTTCGTTTTAGACAGAATTTCCATATTATACAGTGAAAAAACACATTTTCTCCAAAAAGTTTTTTAAACAAAAAACAATTATTTCACTAATTCATTTAAGTTTCAGTGCATTGTAAGCTTAAGTAAACTTTAGTTAATGTATGTAGCGACAAATGTTATTCAGATCATGCAAAGAATACGAATAATAGACTATAATAATAGAATAGAATAAAAATTTACTTCAAGTTCATTTTTGTTTCAAAATAAGTCCATTGAGGTATATAATCATTTGAAGCTCACAGTAAATAGTACAATAAGTGTTTTCGGTTAGAAAAATATTTGTGTCAAAAAATCTATTTTTTCACTTATAAGATATTAATTCCATATAAAACCCTTTTTTCCGATACAGACTTATTTTTAGTGTGTAATAAATGCTTAAGATTCCATAAAAAGACCTTTAAAACACTTGTATGCACAAATTAAAATGTATCTTTAAAATCGTACCTACTCTTTCTAGTTCGGATTTTTGTCACCAGGTTGTGCATAGCAGTGTAAACATTACCAACAGGCAAATTTTCATTTTAAAAAATCACTTTAAAAAATTGTATATTTAACTCTGGAAATGAATGTTTTGGTATCAGGCATAACAACTGACACTCGACAGTTTCTACTGAGGAAAATTCAGAACAAACATTTGATCTTTAGAATCCGATCAATATTTTATGCGCAATTTGCTGATCAAATGCAGCATCTCAAATTTGTTTAAAAGCATTGTACGTCATGTTGATCAAACTGATCAACTGGAATTTACTCTGAATTTAGAAAGCTCTCTAATCGAATTGAAAATATATTTTGAGACATTTCCTAAATTTGGTTCACTTTGTAGATTGTGACTTGTTTTTTTTTGTGATTGTAACTTTGTGAGTAGAAACTAGGAACCGAGATTGGTTTGATTTCAAAGGCGCGTCGCGACGGGTCGCCGAATCGGTTGGTCCTATCTTGAACGCTCGGTGGGCACCTCGGACTCTCAAAGCCAAATCCAAGTCTGCCAACATTACAGCACAATCAGCGGCTAAGCTGGGCATTGATTTTGCGTACACAGTTCCTCGCGTCATTTGTGTGCGACATGCTTCTAGCTCCTTGAACAAACATGGATTTCCTTGAGAATGTTGAGAACAGTGGGTGGTCTTCCATTCTACATAATCTAGAGTATAGGAATATGCCGAGGAGTTAAGACTGGACACTCTACACAATAGTTTCGATCTCTATTCACTGCTTATGAAACAGCCTCGCGAAATTTCATCAAATGAAGAGACAACACGAAAACGATCACTGACATGACAAAGCATAGAACTTCATCCCTTTTAGCTCACTCGTGTAATTAAGATAATAATATATTCAGTTTTGCTAGTAACTTCCTAAAGTCATGGAAACAAGCGTATAGCTATAAAATTAATTTTTTTGTTAAGAAATGAGCTGAAAAGACTGGAAAATATTTACTGAAACAGTAGTAAGTTGGGACAACGAATGAAGTAGTAGGACTAACTACTTTAGTTTGAAATATATGCCGCTGCCACTATAAGCTCATTTGATACAAATCCTTTCAAATTTAATGAAACAAATTACACAAATCAAATTTTATTAGCATGTAGAACTTGTATCAAGTCCTACCTTCTACAATTTTGGAAATTTTTAATCAAATTTCATTCAGAAAGAAATCTTATACTTTTTTATCGAGAGATTCTCATTAAACCTCTATCAAATCGTGTCCACCAAGAATTCGTACCATATTAATTTCTAACATTATCGAACATTTCTATCAATTCTATTTATCGAAAAATCTTATACTTTTCTGCAATCAGATTTTTACGTAAGTTCTAACAAATCTTATTGGCACAGAACTTGTATCAAATCTATCAAATCTTACACAGTCCGGACTTGTATCAAATCTTACATATCAGAATCTCGAAAATTTCTATTAAATCTCATAGAAAAATCTACAGATTCAAGCTTTTTCAAGTAATTTTCTTACAAACTTCTTTTAAAGTTCAGTTATGTTCTATCTCTTTCACAATGTTAGGAATAAAATTAAATTGAATTGCGTGCGATATTTATATTGCTCATCATAAACCAATTGAAGTTCAAATTTTTTTTAGTACATTTTAATGCCGATTCTTTGTTCAAAATGAAACTTAATTTTTTTCTGTTTGTATCCGTCGAGAGATCTTATACTTTCCCCCCAAAAGTTTCACATTGCATAAGATTTTGTGAGAAGTATAGCATATGATAGATGTCTTTCAGGTGCTAAAAATAAGATTTGATACAAATATAGTGCAAATAAACTTTGATTAAGTTCCAATGGGACAATTTTAAAAGAAAAATTTAATTTTTCTCGATAGATAGAGTTATACAGGAACGTCCAAAATTCTGGAACATAAGATTTGATACAAGGCTTGTGCAGTTAAGATTGAATAGTTTCACTCAGAAAATGTTCAAAAACAATGCCAATGAACACAATTACAATAACCAATAACCATGATAAATTAATCATTCATTTTGATAGACTTTCTACCTGAAGCCTTTTATAGCAGCGAGTAGTTTTTCTTACTCCTTTTCTTGTTGTCGTAACCATTCCTATCTTAGATAATCATTTTTAGTCAGTTGTGCACACTCTTTTAAGTACTAAGTCCTACTATTGAATTAGTAGTTCTCAGTACTAAAAGTTGTATTATCCTAACTATTCACACTAGTATATTTTCTGCATCTGAAAGTACATGTACATGATTCATCAAGAATCAATTTCCCCTCAATAAGATTATAAAAGATTGGAGTATTGCTGTTGAATCAATATTTTCAAACGCGTACTGAAAAAATTGTTCGTTAGGACTAATAATGTATCAGGGTAAAATACTTTAGTTTCTAATATACCGCTACCAAAGTGGTTGTGATCACTACTAGCATTTCTAAAAATGTTACTTGGTGCCGTTACTAATTTTCTTATTGTCACAACTTCCGATGTTACCCAAACATTTTCAGGTAGTTATAGTCACTTCTTCAAATAATAAGCTTTATTATTAAATAAATAGTTCAGAACACTTATAGTAGTAATATCCAAACTGTTAAGAGTAATACAGTTTAATCTACTCCTCACAGCAAATATATATCAATAATCAAAAATCAATTTTACCTCAATGAATGTATAAAATCTAGTAAAGTAGCAAGGCCAATCACTTTTTTGTAAGTAGCTTACCATATCCATTAATAAAAATCTTATTAT
>NC_046664.1:53524230-53535357 GCF_010883055.1 Belonocnema kinseyi
AATGCGGCACTAAGAGTACTTTATTACCATCTCTGTCACTCCTACGGCATTCACCTTAATATCGCTCCTCTAAATGCTCCTAGGGAAATTGAGTCAATTGAGTCAACTTTATATTCTCGACAATTATTTCTGTTGCTCACTCGAGGCCTGACATGGTTCTTCTTGACTTCGAGAAGCGAACCATGTTCGTTATCGAATTTTCGGCACCAGCTGACAAAAACATCATAGCAACGATTGTACCCGGAATATTCTGTTAAACTGATCTTCCTTATCATCGGCGCTCTTGGAGGTGCCAAGCTTTCACTTGCTAATAGCCTAAAAAGAATCCCTGCGTGTCAATAATATGCTAGAACACTAGCGGGAAAAATGCAGAAGGCGGTTGTCCTTGGGTCGCTCCGTGTTCTTAGGGTCCACGAGGCTTTTGCTGGATCGTCGTATTGATTCCTTTACAGACTGTAACCACCTATCTCACGGTTGTGAGACGTGGTTATGGCTGAAATTTTACCGCGATTTCGCTGGAAGCGGGTGCAATTTTTCAGATTTCTTGAATTTTTTCATATCGTGCGCTATTAGGCATAAAATGTTCATTTTCGTATGTTACTTGGTATTTTGTAACTGCTATAACTTTGGTAATTTTTAATTGTATGAAGAAAGTAATTCAAAAAATTGTTTGACTTTTCAAATACTATGAATAACCGTATAAAGAATTCTTGAATTTTGAAAAAAGTGGTTTCAAAAATATTCAAAATGTGCCCGCTTTTTGAATTTTTATGCAGAATGGCTGGCTAACGAACTTGACCTTTAGATTAGGACACTAAAAGAGTCCCGTGTAGGATTCCAATCAGGGATCCGGCCGGGTCCCAGCCGGATAGCCCCGCTTTAAGCCGGACGCTGGTCGGGGAATCCGGCCGGAATCCGGCTAAAAACGTCACGGTAAACTGGTCGAATCCTGGCTTCCATACCGGCCGGGATCCGGTCGGGTAATCCGGCCAAAAAGCGGTTAAGAAATGTTGCTTTAGGCGAGAAATTGGTAACTCGTTTTGTCTTTTAAAGCTCATCGTAAAGATTACGGTGAACTTTAAAAGTCAAATCAAGTGAACCAATTCTGCCAAGAAAATTAGAGTAGAATTTTATTCCCAGATGATAGAATCTCATAGCAATTTGGAAGCCACGTGGTGATTTAAGGTTGTTTTCAAATTAGGAAAGTTGTTACAAACTTTAACAAAAATTACAAATCTCTACATATCATAACGCTATTTGGCCATAGAGTACTCTTAAAGACATTGAAATATATT
Source organism: Belonocnema kinseyi (assembly GCF_010883055.1). NCBI lineage: Eukaryota > Metazoa > Arthropoda > Insecta > Hymenoptera > Cynipidae > Belonocnema > Belonocnema kinseyi. The sequence goes on from NC_046664.1 coordinate 53,525,526, forward strand.
CATCTGGCTAATTCGAAATCAAATTTTCAGTTTATTATGTAGCTATACTGCTATTATAACAATTCTAGCTCAAGCAACGCTATTAATACCGAAAATTGAATAATATTAGACCATAGCACAATCCCTGACTGGTTAGTCTTGTAGAAAATTTCGTTGGTTATTACTTATAATACTGTGATCGAAGTTCTTAAAAATTCTAATTTATTTAAAGCAATTTTTTGTGATTCTCAAGATACTTAATGAATATACTTAAATCCTTTTTCTTGAAAGAAGATGCATCTCGTTAACATTAACGTATATATGTTCTTTTGAAATATAATGAATCTTGAAACTTATGTAGTAAGTAGAATAATTTGAAATATAAGATTTCGTATGGAATAAGTTTACGTTGAAATTATTTTCATAAACAAGTCAAAAAATATTTAAGTTGAAAGATCAAAGTTCTTATAGCTAAATAGACATTTTGAAACCTTGAGTTCAACTCTTTCTCAAATCTATAAAACTATTCCTAAAAATGAGGAAAAATCACAAAATCAAAAGTAATTCCTTCTTATTAAATATAAATCAATAGCACGAATAAATATCATGCAATTGCTAAATATTTATAATAATTATTTACTCGTATAATAATAATTTCTGGGATGTAAAGGTCCGAGAATCGTAGTTACCCTTAACTTTTTATGAAGTCCAGCATGACATTTAAATAGATATACAATGAAATATAAAGGCATCTGACGTTCCACCTCATAAAAAATTAAATTTAAAGATGAATCTGTGTTTTTGGAACCAAAAAATTAATATTTAATAACTTTATGATTTATCTAGATTTTTAGGAACACTTCTGGATTTGACCAAGAGTCATTCAGAGAAAAAGTGGTCTTGAAAAATAGCATTATTTTCTTGCCTGTCGTGGCTTCAACCACTCAGATATATTTTTTACACAAACAGAATTACTTGGCTTTCAGATTAGGTGAAGGTAGTAGCAAAAGGGTGATATTCGATACAAAAAGGTTTATTTTGAGACCCAAACGAATCTTCTTAACCTTAAATTTAAAAGTAAATTGCATTTGTGTCAAGTATTCTTCTGACACAAAAGGAAATTCGTTGCGTGATGGGAGTAAATATCTTTGTACTCTTTTAGTAAAATAATGAAAGCGTAGGTTGATTCGGAATGAACTTTATAATCTTTAAAATGATTTTACCAATAAAATTCATAGATTAAGTTTCTGCACAGATATTCGTGATTTAAGTGAAGTATACATTTTTGAACAGTCAAAGAAACACCCTAACTTTCTGTCGGAAGTTTTCTTCGTCTAATTTAAAACAATATAAAAAATTATATTGTTATACACAGAACATTTTGATGTTTACAAAGAAAATTTTAAACATATACAAGACCGAATCACAGCATTGAAGAAAAGAATTTAACTGAATGTAATTTATAAACTATTAATTTAATATTAAGTATTTGAAGTTAGTTGTTAGTATTTACGAATTGTATTATATTCTATAATTATTACTAATATTGTTTATATTTATGGTAATAAGCTATAAAATGGTATCCGCCTACTTTCGAAAATGGATTTGAAAAGAAATACGAAAAGTCGGTCAATCAATAGTTATTTATATACAAAAGAATTTTCATTCAATATATATTCTAACCTACCTTGAAAATATATTTCCACTTATTTAACATCAGAAAAAACGTAAGGTTTTACTTATGTTAGTAATATGCGTGATTAACATCAATGGGAATATAATATGCGACATGTCAAAATCACTTTCTTAAAAAGTAGACTGCAAGTTTAAGAAATACTTTAAATTATAAACTTAGTAACTATAGATGTCAGGTAAATTAAGGCGGGGAGCAGTAAATAAATTTCGTCAATGGTTAAGTAAATATAAACAAAAGACCAGTGGAGTATGTATGCATTTTCATTTAATCTTCATGCTTTATGACTTATTTTATTCTTTAGAATATTATCTACTATTCTATTTAAATGACTCTTTTTAAAACGCTATTATTTTTTCACTGCACGCAAGAATTTTTATAACGCGCTAAATTAAAACCAGTATATCTATGATTTACAGACTGAAATTTTTTCTAAAGCACACTCGCAAATAGATTTTTATTTTCAAATGAGCTAAATTTAACGATGTGTTTTTTTCTATATTTCATAAATTATTTTCAATTTTGTGGAATTTTGATGTTTCATAAAAAGTGAACATCCTTCAACATACTTAAAACTCTTAATTATGGTTGTAGACCAATTTGTGGAAATCAAATTTTCTTTATAAACGCTCAATGTGGTTCAAATTGTATTAGTTGTGACGATTAACGATTATTACTCAATTTGGCTATCCACTCGCTTTGGTATACAGAATTTTGCCTTAAATCGGGCAACCAGTATTTCTCCAAGAAACAGTCTCAGAAAAATTTGATCCAAACGTCTTACGTAGGCGAAGCAGGCTCCATTTTGAAACTATTACCACCCGAAATAATTGGTTGTTGGAAAAACTTCGCAAGTGGTTTCTTAAAAGCAATCAGTATCTTTTGTAATACAAGGAAAGCCTCTGTGTTGCTCACAAAACATGTGATGTTTCTATGTACAAATAAGCAGCTTCCACATTCTGTTGCAGCCATAGCTGAGACTTGTGATTTTTTCAGAAAATTCCGAAAAGCGTCCTCGCTTATGTTAAGATAAAATTTGTAGATATTTTCATTAATAAAAGGCGTGAGTCCTGATTCATCCAAATCATCAACTTATATACCTATGACAAGTTCTTCTCAAAGCTTGAAACGCGAGTCAAGACTGTTAAAAGTATCAAAAACACTATTGTTACATTGATTGTCAGAAATATTTTAAATCTATTTAGAAAAGTACTTTCCGTCACCAAGTTTGATACCAACGTATAGTATGTTCTTATGCCAGCAACAGTTGTGACCTTACGACTTACGAGTCGAAAAAGACCCATGTCACTGATAACTTTAGTCTTGCGCTACTTATTTCATAGAATATTTTGAAGTGTATTTGGTTGCTAGGATATCCTCAATAAAACATTGAATAATGTCATTTTCACTTGCTGTCTTGATATTTGTATCCTCATCACGTTTTCCACAAAACCCCAAACCACATCCGTTAATCAAGTTCTACTTCTTCTCGATAATAAGAGTCAGAATGCAAGAATCAATGACATTTTGAAAGAATTTTCGTTATCAATACTAACTGTGAGCGTCAGCTTGAATGACATCAATATTTCGGCTGAAAACACATCTCAGCTTGCATCAAGTACTGATCCAAGATCGACAACTTTACAGCTATGATTAAACCAAAATACAAAAAGTTAAATAATTTGCTCGACAGACAGAGATAGAAAAAAACATCCAAGAATCTGGTACGTATAGAATTTAATGAAAGTATTTTGTGGTGGAGGTTTAGTAGTAACATTGTAACTATAAAATGAGAATATTTTCTATCGCTTGTGAAGAAGTAAATTATTTACATTAAAATTAATATAAAATGCTTCATTCCATGATCAGAGATCATTTTTTAGGAAATTAAAATAAAGGATGTTTTAGCATCAATCAGTACAATAAATCAAGACAATTACAAGTATAAGATGTTTGTCAATTGAGAATTGAAACTTTCAAATTAAAAGATATTCAATTCAGAAAATATTTTATAATTTAAAGTAAATCAATTACAATAATAGCTTAACACTTTTGACGATGATTTCCTTATTGATAGGTAGTTTGATTCTTCTAGATCTGACCTACAATTCTATTTGGATATATCTTATTAAAACAGGCTTTTTGCACAAGCCTCACTGTTGATTCACTTATTACGCTTCCTACTTTTAGAAAATATTTTTTCAATTTATAGTGATTAAATAATTTTCAAATCATAATAATGAAATTCATTATAATGAAACAATTTCAAATGGGAAAATACCAATATATTTAACAATTTTGTATAAGTTCTGGTTAATTAATTTTGTATACTTCACCAAAAAATATTACATAATAAAGTTCACTATGTTTCAAAATAAATGAAAAGTTATTCACTTAGCTTCATGTGATAATTCATAAGAATTTGTTAAAAAATAAAAAAATTGATTGTTTTCTTACAAATTGAGCTGATTGCTGTATTCTTTACAGTAATTTTTGTCACTCCCTTTTAATAGCAAACACCGTGTTTGTTTGAAAATTAATTCAAAATTTGAAGAATTTCAAAAAATTACAGGAAACTGCTAATTCCGATGGGCAAATATCAGTCGATTTAAATATGTAAACGTACTATTCTTTATCATTTCAATAAATCCTGGGAGTAAGAGCAGACTATGCAATTAAAAAAATAGTTATGAGAACCACCCTATTAAAATTAAGGACAAAGATGTATTATAAATGCTAAAAGATAAAAAAATGTAAGCAGAAAAATAAGTAAAAGATATTTCAACTAGTTGGGAATACCATCTTGTGTTACAAGTACGGAAAGAAGGCAAGTTGGAGTTGGCCGAGTCGAAGCCGAGCCGTCAACGACACGAAGACAAGCCGATAGCAAGTACTAGAAGCTTCACAAGAGTTATAAAACGGCCTATTGTACATGATATTTTTGGTGAAAAATGCAGTCAATTTACGAATTAAGAAATAATAATCACAAATGTGCCAGAACGTTTTAAAATACAACCAGTATTTGTAAAAGAAATATCATGACTGAAACCAGAAATCCAGTAGAAATCGCGATAAACAAATCTCTGTTCATGCTCGCTGTTTGCTCCTCTTAACCTTTACATTCATCTTGTTTTCCAGAGACTAAAGCAGATTTTAAATTTCATATTTTTTGACATCGGAGAGAAAGTTTTAAGAAACGAATGTAAATTAGAGTAATTTATAAACTATTAATTCAATACCAAGGATTTAAAAGGAATTTTGGAGTTTTCAAATGAAAGTATATAATAAAATTATTAAATTCTTGCAACTATTGTTTATATTTATCTAACTGAGCTTTAAAAGGAAGTGCGCCTACTTGGTAAAATATAATTGGAAAGAAATACGAAAAATTTGTTCAATCGATATTTATTTTCATACAGAGAAGTTTTTGGTCGTCGTATACTCTGGGCTGTTTTTAAACTACAAGTTCACAAAATATTTTAAATAAAAGAATGAAGAACTCTAAATAAGCGAAAAATCAAGAATTGGAGTAGCAGAAAATTTTCGTCAATGTTTTACTAAATATGAATAACGATACATTAAATAATGTTTGCATTAAGATTCAATATTCATTCCTTATAACTTATTTTGTCCTTTAAGATATTAATTTATACTACGCAGGTGCGAAAACAACATGTGCTCTGATTATATTGATGCACAAAATTATACTTTATGTCAAATTATAAAACTTTCATACAGAAATAATATTGATTGTTGCTAGTTTATATATTTATGAGTGTATTAAATAATCGAAGTGTCTGCTTGATGCTCTGTAGTGTTAATGAAATACTTTGATTTATTTTGATAACATAACCTCAATTTGTGTTATTCCTACTGCGCATAAAGTCACAAACGATTGATTTTTTGTATTTTGGCCCTAGATGTATTGCCCTGGTTACCCGTGAAAATACTAAAAAAAATGTTGTAACTATAACCCTAGATCCAATTCTTCTATCTTTAGAAAAGCTAAACAACCGGATTCTGCTGAAGTTGCTCCCGTGATAAAATATGACCAACAGAAGTTCTTAATTGATAACATGAATAAGCCTCTATCTCTGACGATCTCAAGGATTTGACAGATGCTATGTTATCCAATCTAAACATTCTTGGTGGCAATTTGGATCCTGCGCTTGAAAGGCTTGACAGCCTGCAAGTCGAAGTCCAGTAATGCTTCAGTCGAAATGAGTCTCTCACAAGATCGCACCCAGACGCAGCGAACGCGTTGCAATGAACTGAAAAAAATCTTGGAGGATCGTCGTGCTCGTAGAGAGCAGCATCTGCTGATTGTGGATCATCAACAAACGCATATATACTAGTACCCCAATATGATTTTCGTTTAACTAATGTACAATTCTATGTCAGAAACTTCGCTTAGTGTAAGACACCTATAAATAAAGTGTGTGATGATAAATCATATTTTTAAATGTGATGCGTTGCTTGATTTATTTCATATGTCATTAAATAATATACAAACTGCTATTGACGATTATTTCTAGCCCTACTGATATTTTCATTTACTAATTATTCGTAGCCTAATTACATCCGATTATTATGATTACTATTCCTATTTAATTCCTAAGATAAAATATCCTATAATTGATCTACGGCTGTTGAATAAATAAGTAAAATGATTAAATAAAAATAAATATAATTTGCAATTTTGTGATTCAAACTGCATTTGCTTCGAGGATAGTCAATTCTTCCTCAATTTTTCGAGCCACTTGTACTGCTGCCGAGAATTGCGCCCTGATTCTCGCAACCAGTATTTCACCAAGAAATAAAATAAGCGATACCAGAAATCCAATAGAAGACATGATTAGCAAACCAGCATTTATATTGGATTCTTGCTTCTTTTCACCTTTACACTCTTCTTGTTTTCTCAAGACTGGGCCAGATCTTAAATATGACCTTTCATCAATTACACCAGCCTGAAACAGTTTCATCAAAATTTGATCGAAACGTCTTACACAGGGCGAACCCGGCTCCATTTTGAAACTATTTCCAACCGAAATAATTGCCTGTTCGACCAGCTTTGCAGGTGTTCCCTCACAAGTCATGAGCATATTTTGTAACATCAGGATAGCTTCTGCATTGCTAACAAAACATGTGATATTTCTATGGGCAAGTAAGTAGCGTCCACATTCTGTTGCAGTCATAGCGGAAATGTGTGATTTTTTCAGAAGACTCCGAAAAGCACCTTTCCTTCCATTAATATACAATTTGTAGACATTTTATGAATAAGAGGCGTAAGTCCTGATTTATTCAAATCATCTAGTGTGTTAAGTGGTACTTCAAATTTTGTCCGAATAATAATACCCGTGAAAAGAACATAGATACTGGAAGAGGAAATCATAAAAGCTAAAACAATACAGGCAAACAGGATCCTTTCTTTCAGTTGCTTAGGTTGTATCGGAACTGATACCCCAAGCACAATACTGATGACTGACGAAATTTCCCACAAGTTCTTCTCAAAGCTTAATACGCGAGTCAAGACTGTTATGAATACCAAGAACACAATTATTATATTGATTGTCAAAAATATTTTCCATCTGTTCAAAGAAATGGTTTCTGTCACCAAGGTTGGTACCAATGCATTGTATGTTCTTATGCCAACAGTTGTTGTGTACTCGGCTCGAAGAGTTTGATTTTTACAAATATATGTTTGTGGTTTACGCACTCCCACTATATGTATTTGATTACGCATTAGTTTATTATTTAGACCATATACATCATTTAAACAACTGTGTGGATGTTCATCTTTAAAAAGAACTTTCTGGACATTAAAATTTACTGCTGTAGAAACTTTTTCCAAGATAGTTACTTCAAATCCTGAAGCCTCAATGGGAAAGCCCGAACTGTTGTATTGTAGATACGATGTAGGAGGATATGAATAAAAACACACTTTTAATTTCTTTTGATGAAAATTCTGCCGTTTTTCAGGAAACAAACGACTTTTCAATGTGTAATTTTTTCGTTCATATACGTTAGTGAAAGGATTAAGAATGTGCAAACTAGGAGATCTTGTTACATTCTGATGTTGAATGATTTCAAGAACTATAGCATCTAGGAATTGATTGGACCACATGTATTGCAATACTTCCTTGAATTCCTTATTCTTTCTTGATGAGAGTATAAGGATTAAGCACTTCGGTCGGATTCTTCCTGGGGATATGCCATTTAAAAAGTCAGTAGCAACTTTCAGCCTTGGAAATGTGTCATTGTCTTTTGAAATGTGAACGATTACAGCTAAAGTCGTCGATCTTGAATCATTAAATGATGCGAGTTTTGTTATATTTTTAGCAAAATTTATTTCATCCAAATTAAAACTTACGGTTAGTGCCGAGGACACAATTTCTATCGAAATTTCATCAATTGTTGAATCTTGACTCTGCGCATCGATAAGTAGCAGAACTTGATACACTGGCGTGTCTTTTGTTGTTTGCCTAAACAGGTCTTTCATCCATGGTGTTGATTTTAAAATTTTCAGATTATGAAAGTCGATGAACACAAAAAGGAAAGAAAGCATCAACATGAATTCCGTATTTTGTTATAGAAGACTGATATAAAACGTATTTAGTGTAGCGTTGTTTCGGAGAACGTAATAATGATACTAGTATCAAGCCAGCAAATGAAAAGGACATTTTGAAATGTTTGGCTTACTATATCCTAGCAACAAGATATACTTTAAGATACTGCTTAAATAAGTCGTATAAAGTAGAGTTATGAGTACCATAAACTTTTCAAGGTCATAGATAGTGCCCGGCAAGGGGCAGGCTGTTCAAGAATCATAAAACTCTGCAAACGTTTGAAAACTGCATAAAAAGTGGTGAATATGTGGAAACTGTTTACAACTTGTTTCCATTGCTTGTTCCACAAGGTTTTTCATGGAAAATTTACTAAAAATAACAGTATTAAAGCACCAAATATAAAGGATCATGTTTAATGTTTTGTTGAGGATATCCTAGAAGCCAAATACGCTCAAGAATATTGCATAAAATCATTGGCGCAAGAAAAAGTTATCATTAAAGGAGATCTTTTAAATATAGAGAAAACGCATTATCCCATGTATACTTATATATTTTCAAGAGAAATTTTCCGCTGTAACCTCTCAGGTAAAAATATCTCTATCATTGACCTCGATTCTTCACGATAAAAAACACAATGTATGAGAATATACAGGGAATTAATCAATTAATCAATCATTAAATCAAGAAAGTATCGGTGTGAATACGGAAGATACAATCTAATTGAGTATTCTAGAAAATGAGTCCAGTTGTTAAGCTATGTCAGATTGTGCTCAAGGACTTAAATCATACTTACGTGAAGCCTCAGAAGAAAATAATAATGGCATTATTAATATACGAGAAAGCAAATCATATTGTCTTCATCAGAAAGCAAAGTTGACAAAATTTTATAGCTTCTATAATAACTTAACAAATTAAAAATTTTAATATTTAATTTAGTAGTAATAATAAGCTTTTTACTTTATTTATGCAAACATCCCTTATTACGTAGTAAATTATTTATATTAAAATTAATATAAAATGCTTCACTCCATGATCAGAGATTATTTTTAGGAAATTCAAATAAAGGATGTTTGAGCATCAAACAATACAATTAATCAAGACAATTACAAGTCTAAGATGTTGTAAGATGAGAATTGAAAGTTTCAAATTAAAAGATATTCAATTCAGTAAATATTTTACAATTTAAAGTCAATCGATTGGAATAATAGGTCAACACTTTTGATGATAATTTTCTTATTGATAGGTTGTTTGATTCTTTTAAATCTAACCTACAATTACATTTAGATATATCTTATTGAAACCGCCTTTTTGCATAAATCTTACTGTTGATTAACTTATTACGCTTCTCAATTTTAGAAAATATTTTTTGAATTTATCGTACTTAAATAATTTTTAAATCATCATAATGAAATTAATTATAATGTATTGTTTACAGTAATTTTGGTCAATCCCTTTTAATAGCAAATATCGTTTTTGGTTGAAAATTTCCCCAAAATTAGATGAGTTTAACCAAATTTCAGGAAATTGCTAATTTTATTTAAAAAATTAAGTATTTCGATCGATGGGCAAATAGGGTAAGAGCACCAATTCTTGG
>NC_046664.1:53535372-53554771 GCF_010883055.1 Belonocnema kinseyi
CCCCCCCCCCCCCCCTACCACCACAATTTTTGGCGCCCTTTCCTAGATTTTTATGAAATAATAAGAGAATAGAGATAAATGGGAAATTGTTTTTTTTATTTTTTTCAATAGTGCAGACATTTTTTCATAGTAATATGTGTTGATCTTATGCTAAACAATAACTTATGTGTTCTGAAATTACAAAATTCAGCTTTGTTTCCAGGCTGCCAAGAATTTTCAGGTTAGCTAAAGAAAATCTTTAGATAATTGCAGTTTTCAATTTACGGCTAGCAACGTTATAATTTTCGGGAGTCACTATCTTCTTTTGAATACATTTCGAGGAAATGTTAAAATTGTTAATAAAGAACTAAGCTTTAACTATAATTTAATAAATAATAGGGTGTGCCAATGATTTTTCAATCTAAAGCGCTGTATGCAGTTCTTGGCACCCCCTGCCAAGAATTGGATTGTATGTTCTTGCACTGATTTCTATTATTGGCAATCGAAAAAAGTATGGTTATGTTCTTTTGTTGATTTTAAAAATTCAGAATGAAAGACCGTATTGAAGGTGAAAACAATAGTTTAAAGTCAATTACTGGAGCTGTACTTAAAATAAGTAAGTAATTATATTTCATGGTTTATGTTATTTAGAAATAAAAGCCTGATTTACATTTAGAACAATAATCGCGGATATAATTCTTAATGCTTCTAAAAATGCGTTAATAATATTCAGGCTTATTTAAATAGTGTAGAGAAAAAACAAGCTAAGACTAAGGAAGCTGAAAAGCAAAAACGAAGACGGCAAAATAAAATTTCAGAAAAAGCCCAAGAAGATAGAAATACAAAAAAGTTAAAAATCAAAAAGACTATTAACTAAAAAATCAATCTTCAATTATTATAGATCTTATTTATTCTGCTAAAGGAGTTACTACAAAAAGGAAGTTAAAAGCTGAAGATACTAACAAAAAAGAAAATCAATTTTAGAAAAAAAAAAAAATGATTCTACTAATTCTGCTGAAGCAGTCAAAAGAAGCCGAGGATCACAACCTCTGAATTTGAACTAGACAGATGCTGATAATTAAATAATGTTAGCTAAATAACTCTTAATAAATTAAAAATAATTGATAAACAATGATTCTCTTCACTTGTCACTTTTTAGTGATACTATTATAGTTTAGTTAAATCTGATTCCTTTACCATTTCATCTTCATGTGACTGGGATACCAATAATTGGGGCCATCCCTGCCAAGTATTGCGTCAACCCTGCCAAGAATTGAATTTCTAGGCTTATGAGCTAATTTTAATTATTTTTTCAGTTTCTAATATATATTGAGGTAAATAAAGCTTAGAATTTGATACCCCATTATATGAGCACTGTGCATTATGGTGGCTCAAAAATTGCTTTTTCGTTTTAGAGGGCAACGACTCCCCCCCTCCATTTTATTCAAAGTCCAAAAAAATAAATTCCGCAATTTTTGGTCTTTTAATTTTTTGAATTTAACATGTTAGACACATGGATTTGACACCCCTACACACCCCCACGAGCACTTGAAAACTACCCTCAAAACAAAAAATGTTAATTCTTCATAAAATCGACCTTTCGAGCGCTGTATTCCGGTCTTTTTTTACTTAAAATTATTAATATTAGTCTAGTGGAATATTTGTTATCAATGATTAATTAATTATTAATTGTTAAACAAATTAAATTTGTTTCAATAATTTTTTCGAAAATTCGTTTTTTTCGCAAAATTATTACAATTAGTCTACTGGAATATTTAATAACATTTGTTCATTAATTTTTCATTGTTTAAACTAATGAAATATATTTTAATAATTTTTTTTAATTCTGTGTGTAGGTCTAGTCGAATATTTATCAGTAATATTAATTACTGAATAATAATTAATTTCTCAGTAATATTTAAGTCATAATTTTTATTTAAAAAAAATAAATAAAATTAATCAAACAATGTTGATAAATATTCCACTGAAGAAATATTAATAATTTTAATCCAAACATTATTAAAACAAATTCCATTAGTTTGAACGATGGGAAATTAATAAATTAATGTTAATAAATATTATACTAGACCAATAGTTATAATTTTTAAGGAAAAAAACGAATTTCTGAACAAAATTGTTTTAACAAATTACCTTTGTTTAAAGAATAAAAAATTATTTGAACAAATTACATTTGCTTAAATAATTAAAAGTGAATTAAACAATGATAATAGATATTTCACTAGACCAATATTATTAATTCGAAGTAAAAAAACAAGAATACAGTGTTCAAAAGGTCAATTTCATCAAGAATTGACATTTTTGGTTTCAAGGGTAGTTTTCAGGTACTGTACATATTAGTATTATATTTATCACACATTTAAATGAGTGAACGTAGTATTTTTGAGCATTCGAATAAATCCTAGAAGTGCGAGAAAACTATGTAATTAAAAAAAATCAATTATAAGAACAATCCTATTAAAATCAAAGGTAAAGAGGTATTAGAAATGCTAGATCTTGTAGCTAGTTGAGAATACCATCTTCTGTTACGAGTGCGGAAAGTAAGCAAGTCGGAGTTGGCCGAGTCGAACGCGAGCCGTCAACGATTCGAAGCTAAGTCGATATCAAGTACTATAAGCTTCACAAAATTTATAAAACGGCCTAAATTTAGCACCTATTGTACATGATATTTTTTGTAAAAAAATGCAAGAAATTTATGAATTAAGAAACAATAAACACAAAATTTCCAGAAAGTTTTAAAATACAACAAGTACTTCTAAAAGAAATATGAAGATCAAAACCAGAAATTCAGTAGAAGTCGCGATAAGCAGCAAATCACTATTCATACTCGGTGCTTTCTCCTATTAACCTTTACATTCATCTTGGATTCTAGAGACTTAAACAGATCATAAATTTCATATTGTTTAACATCAGAGAGAAACATTTAAGAAACGATTGTAAATAAGAGTAATTTATAAACTATTAATTCAATACCAAAGATTTAGAAGAAATTTTGGAATTTTCAAATGAAAGTATATAATCAAATTATTACATTGTTGCAACTATTGTTTATATTTATCTAACTGAGTTTTAAAAGGATGTGCGCCTACTTGGTAAAATATAATTGGAAATGAATACGAAAAATTTGTTCAATTGATATTTATTTTCATACAGAGAAGTCTTTGGTCGTCGTATACTCTAGGCTGTTTTTAAACTACAAGTTCACAAAATATTTTAAATTAAAGAATGAAAAACTCTGAATAAGTGAAAAATTAAGAATTGGAGCAGCAGAAAATTTTCGGCAATCTTCTACTAAATATGAATAACGATACATTAAATAATGTTTGCATTAAGATTCAATATTCATTCATTATAACTTATTTTGTCCTTTAAGATATTTATTTATACAGCGCAGGCGCGGAAACAGCATGTGCCCTGATTATATTGATACACAAAATTAATACTTTATGTAAAGTTATAAAACTTTTATGTAAAAATAATAGTGATTGGTGCTAGTTTATATATGCATGAGTGTACTAAACAGTTAAAGGGTCTGCATGATGCCCTGTAGTGTTGATGAAATGCTTTGTTTTATTTTGACAACATAACTTCAACTTGTGCCATTCCCACTGCGGATAAAGTTATAAACGATTGAAATTTTGGATTTTTGCCCGTAAGATTGTATGATACGAATTTCTATCCTTTAGTATAGTCTATCTGTTTTTCTTTTCATTTTCAAAACTAATTTCTTATGACATGTCATTTAATCCTAATCTCACTGTGTAACCACAACTTTACTCCAACATTGATAAGGATCGTCACAGTTCATTATGCCATATTCTGAAAAAAACCTACAAACAGTTTAACTCTGGGATAGATGGGAATTCCTTTATTTGTCCATTGTAGTGCGTATTACCACCCTGGATGTATCGCCCTAGCTACCAGTCAAAAAAACTGGAAAAAGAAAATGTTTTAACTATGAACCTAGATCCGATTCTACTATCTTTAGAAAAGTTACAAAACCGGATTCTGCTGAAGTTGCTCCCGTGACAAAATATCTTGCGCTTGAAAGGTTTGACAGCCTGTAAGTCGAAGTCCAGTAACTCGAACACAGGACAAAAATCAGATGCTTCAGTCGAAATAAGTCTCTCACAAGATCGCACCCAGACGCAACGAAAGCGTTGCAATGAACTGAAAAAAATCTTGGAGGATCGTCGTGCTCGTAGAGAGCAGCATCTACTGATTGTGGATCATTAACAAACGCATGTATACTAGTACCCCAATATGATTTTCGTTTAACTAATGTACAATTCTTTGTCAGAAACTTCGCTTAGTGTAAGCCACCTATAAATAAAATGTGTGGTGATAAATCATATTTTTAAATGTGATGCGTTGCCTGATTTATTTCATATGTCATTAAATAATATACAAACTACTATCGAGGCTTATGTCTAGCACCACTGATATTTTCTTTCACTAATTATTCTTAGTTTAATTACTTTCAATTATTATTATAACTATTCCTATTTAATTTCAAAGATAAAATACTCTTATTGGTATATGTCTGTTGAATAAATAAACAAAATTCATAAATAAAAATAAATACAAAATATTATCTGAAATTTTGTGATTCAAACTGCAGTCATTTTGACGATTGTCAATTATTCCTCGATTTTCTAAACCACTCGTATTGCTGTCGAGAATTGCGATCTGATTCTGGCAACCAGTATTTCACCAAGAAATAAAAAAAACGACAGCACAAATCCAGTAGACGACAGGATTAGCAAATCAGCATTTATATTCGGTTCTTGCTCCTTTTCGCCTTCAGACTCTTCTTGTTTTTCAAAGCCTAAACCAGATCTTAAATATGACCTCTCATCAATTCAACCAGCCTGAAAGAGTTTCATCAAAATTTGATCGAAACGTCTTACATAGGGCGAACCCGACTCCATTTTAAAACTATTTCCGACCGAAATAATTGCCTGTTCGACCAGCCTTACAGGTGCTTCCTTACAAGTCGTCAGCATATTTTGTAACATATGGACAGCCTCCGGATTGCTAACAAAACATGTGATATTTCTATGGGTAAGTAAGTAGCGTCCACATTCTGTTTTAGTCATAGCGGAAATATGTGATTTTTTCAGAAGATTCCGGAAAGCACCTTCGCTTCCACTAATATACAATTCGTAGACATTTTTATGAATCACAGGCGTAAGTCCTGATTTATCCAAATCATCTAGTGTGTTAAGTGGTACTTCAAATTTTGTTCGAATAATAATACCCGTAAAAAGAGCATATATACTGGAAGAGGAAATCATAACAGCTATAACCATACAGGCAAACAGGATCCTTTCTTGCAGTTGTTTAGGTTGTGCCGGAACTGATAACCCAAGAACAATACAGAATACTGACGACATTTCCCACAAGTTCTTCTCGAATCCTAACACGCGAGTCAAGACTGTTAAGAATATCATACACAGGTTTGCTACATTGATTATAAGAAATACTTTCCATCTGTTCAAAGAAATGCTTTCCGTCACCATAGTTGGTATCAATGCATTGTATGTTCTCATGCCAACCGCTGTTGTGTACTCGGCTTGAAGAGTTTGATTTTTACAAATATGTGTTTGTGGTTTACGCACTCCTATTATATGTATTTCATTACGCATTAGTTTATCATTTGGACCATATGCATCGTTTGAACAACTGTGTGGATGTTTATCTTTAAAAAGAACTTTCTGGATTTTAAGATTTATTGCTTTCGAAACTTTTTCCAATATAGTAGCTTCAAATCCTGAAGCCTCGATTGGATAGCCCGAACTGTTGTATTGTAGATAGGATGTAGGAGGATATGGATAAACACCCACTTTTAATTTCCTTTGATGCAAATTCTGCAGTTTGTCAGGAAAAAAACGACTTTTCAATGTGTAATTTTTCCGTTCATATATATCAGTGAATGGATTGAAAGTGTGCAAAATAGGAGATTTTTTCACGCTCTGATGTTGAAGGATTTCAAGGACTGTAGCATCTAGGAATTGATTGGACCACATGTAATGCAGTACTTCTTTGAATCCCTTATTCTTTGTTGATGAGAGTGTAAGAATTAAACACTTTGGTCGGGATCTTCCCGGGGATATGCCATTTAAAAAGTCAGTAGCAAATTTCAGTCTTGAAAATGTGTCATTATCTTTTGAAACGTGAATGATTACAGCTAAAGTCGTCGATCTTGGATCATTAAATAATGCAAGTTGTGTTATATCTTTAGCAACATTAATTTCATCCAAATTAACACTTACGGTTAGTGTCGAGGACAAAATTTCTATCGAAATTTCATCAATTCTTGAATCTTGACTCTTAATATCCATAAGGAGCAGAACTTGATACACTGGCGTGTCTTTTGTTGTTCGTCTAAACATGTCTTTCATCCATGGCGGTGTTTTTGAAATTTTCAGATTATGAAAGTCGATAAACCCAAAAAGAAAAGAAAGCATCAACATGAATTCCATATTTTGTTATAGAAGACTGATATAAAACGTATTTAGTGTAGCGTTGTTTCGGAGAACGTACTAAGGATACTAGTATCAAGTCAGCAAATGAAAAGGACATTTTGAAATGTTTGGCTTACTATATCCTAGCAACAAGATATACTTCAAGATACTGCATAAAATAAGTGGTGAAAACACAGTAATGAGTACCATAAACTTTTCAAGGTTATAGATAGTGCCCGGCAAGGGGCAGGCTGTTCAAGAATCATAAAACTCTGCAAACGTTTGAAAACTGCATAAAAAGTGGTGAATACGTGGAAACTGTTCACAACATTTTTATGAAACATCAGAGTAAAACAGTTGCTGATGCTTCTATCTAGCGACCACCCCTAGTGAAGAGACTTACAACGTCATCATATGAAGCTCTCCACACGGGCCCACTAGTATCAAAGGTGATATACAAAGCTTTTTAGAAGAAATCCAAAAATTTCCGTAAATTTATAAAAAGTTGATTTTTGGTAACTTGTCACTTCGAGTTGGTCTAGTAACTATCTATTTATTAAACACAATTAGACTGTCTTGCGTCAACTCATTAATGAGTGAAGGTGTGATTGCGCCAGTCCTAAAAATTATTTTTGAATCGAAATGGGTCTCTGGCACAGCTAAAAAATATAACGTTGCTTGAAGAGCTTAAGCTCAGAAAATATAAAGTGTCTTTTTAACTCCTTTTGTCTACGGTTTCGGAATTGTTCCTATGCCGCTTGCTTTGCATGAGTCCAAAAACTGACACTTACAAAAAGACTACTGTACGCAACTTTTAATTAAAATACAGTTATTTTCTACACCGATGGAAAAAGTTGTGCACGCGCACTTCAAGGACAATGGCTTCCACGAGGATCTTTGGATTTTTCTACGAAAACCTTTAGTGCAACCAACAAGAGTCTCTAGAACCTCTCACTGGGGCTCTCAGAGCCTACCACATGGATCTCTTATCACATTTGCTCTTTCCAATTCCATTAATTTCCCGTTCCATTTATTTCCATCGATCTGGCTAATTTTTCTGACTTTGTCCATTAATTTCTTTTCCTTTTATACCTATTCGTTCCTGCATGTTGCACTTGACCAGTTATTCCATTCTGGGGTGCTGCATTAGGACTGGGTGCTCGACACCAATAGCACAAAAGCTTCTAATGAAGGTTCAGGGAATGCCCCAAATTAGAGATTTCGATAGGACCAAACCACAAATGAAACGCTTAACCCGGCCAGAGACTAACTTACCGACCGACTTCACACTATCTTGGCATTATTTATGTTTCTAGTCTCAGATGAGAGAAAACTTCATGATTAGCAAGTATAATTAGAAGTAGGAAAATAGTAATGGATGCAAAGATATTTTTTACTTTATAATAAGCGTAAATTCATTTTAACTTATTTTAATTCGATGCACCAAAATTCTAAAAATATCCAATGTGATGATTATTAGAGATCTTCTTAATAATTTCTGTTTTACTCTGATCCGAAAAACATAAGACAAAATATAACGGAATAACAGAGTGATGAATCTCGATTCGTGATTTGAGATGTTTAAGATGCTGTAATTTTTAGTTACCTCTTGTCATGTATTTTATTCTCCTTTCTTTTTTAGAAATTCGAAAGTCGGTAGAAGGATCAGCTAATGCTTGATTATATGAATAAACATAAATTACTTATGATTTATTTTCTTACTTTCGTTTTCGTTCTGGAATCTTGGAATGTTGTAAATTGCTAGATGCCTCCGAGCGAGGCGAGTATATTTAACTTTCGGCATTTTTGCTCATTTCAATTGCACTTTAATAATCAATACAGATGAAATCACAGACATTCACCATCATAAGCTCAAACCAACCTACTTGTCATCTATTTGTGTTCAAGAGGTTCAATACGGAGCCCGACTGAAGACAGATAGATGCAGAGTCAAGTTGATGGCGCTTTAATCAAAAGCTATAAAACAGAGTTAGATTTAAGATATTATCATAAACCTGTTGTAGCCATAAAATAATTTTCCAAGTTGTGACTAAAACTTGTAATTGGGCAAATATTTAGCCATTTCCAGACGGTCGGATATTGATAATAATTAAATCTTTAAGAACGAAAAAAAAAAAAAACTTACCCATGTCACTTATTAATGAACAACTGGCTCTTTTATATAGTTTTCAATGTAAGATAAGCACAAGAACGTACCTATTAGTAGTGGCCATACCTACCACTTGAATCAGCAGATAGTACCGCGGACTAGTATTCTTTTTAAATCATAGCTATTGAAAAAATTTACTAACCGTTGTTTATAAACTATTGATTCAAAGCTAAAAATTTTTTTAAAGCGTATCAACTCCATTATATGATATAGTTATTACTAATATTATTTATATTTATGGCAGCATGCTTAGAAGGACGTTAAACTACTTGAAAAAATGTAGTTGCAATCAAATTCGAAAAATTCGGTTATACATTCTAAGGTATTTAAAAAAAATATATTAAAATTAATTTAACAGTATGCGAAACGCTAGATTTTATTTATTAATACAAATTAATTTAATTAGTGTTACAGCTTATTCCGACTCTATAAAATATTTTAAAGATAACGATACTTTGATGATCGATAAACAGAAAATAGCCCCAAATAAAGTGAAAATTCTAAATTACCGTTATAGACCATCTTATGGAAATGATTTTATTTTATAAAAACATAATGTAATTTAAGTTGTATTATCGAAGAAGATAGTCGATTATTACTCCATTGTGCTAGCCACTCATGTTGGCGGTCAGAATTTCGCCCTACTTCTTGCAACCAGCATTTCTCCGAGAAATACAAAGAAAGATGCCAGAAATCTAGTAAAAGTCAAGAATAACTGATCACCATTTAAACTAGTTGCTTGCTCCTCTTCGCTTTTACACTCTCCTTGTTTTACAGGAATCAAGAGAGGTTTTAAGTTTTCGCTTTTATCAATTAAACTACCTAGGATAAGTCGCAGCAAAATTTGATTAAAACGTCTTTTGAATCTTGAATCAAATTTAGTAAGAATCATATTACCCGTAAAAAGAGCATAGACGCTTGAGGAAAAAATCATAAAAGCTAAAACCAGACAGGCAAAGAGGATCCGCTCTTTCAGTTGCTTAGGTTGTATTGAAACTGTTACTACTGGTATAATTCTGATGACTGACGACATTATCTACAAGTTCATCTCGAAGCTTGAAAGTCGAATCAAGACTGTTAGAAGTATCAAAAATTCTACTGTTTTATTAGTTTCTAGAAGGATTTTGCATCTGTTTAGAGAAGTGCTTTCCCTCACCAAGGTCGTTACCAATGCATAGTATTTTGTTATGCCAGTAATTGTTGTGTACTCGGATAGAGCAGTTTGACTGCAGCACAAAAATGTTATTAATTGACGCAGTCCGATCATTTGTATTTAATGACTCATCAGTTTATGGTTCAGAACATTTTTATCTCTTAGACGTATACTTGGATTTTCACATATAGAAAGTACTTTTTTGACTCTAAAACTAAGTGCTTTAAAACCTTTTTCCAATATCGTTATTTTAAATCCTGAAGCCTGGATAGGGTATCCTAAACTATTGAATTTTAGATAGGATGTAGAAGAATAAGGATAAACACCCACTTTGATTTTAAATCCATGCAAAATACGTAGTTCGCCAGGAAACAACCGACTTTTTTACGTGTACTTTTCTTGTCCATAGACATTGCTGAAAGGATTAAAAAAATATAAAGTAGCAGGTTTTCTTAAATTCTGAAGGTAAATGATTTGAAGGACTGTAACATCGAGAAATTGATTGGATCACATGTAACGCAGTGCCTAGTTTAATCTTTTGTTCTTTGCTGATGAGAGAGCAATGATCAAACACTGGGGTCAAATTCATCCCGGCGATAGGCGGCTCATGAAGCCAGTTGCCGTTTTCAATCTCAAAATGGTGTCATTGTCCTTTGAAACGTGAAACATTACAGTTAAAGTCGTCTATCTTGGATCATTAAATGATGCGAATTGATTATTTGTTTTGTCTAAATCAACAATCACGATGAGAATGAAAAAATGCAATTTCCCTCAAATTATCTTCGATTCTGGAATCTTGTCTCTTGGTATCGATCAAAAGTCAAACTTGATGCAATGGAGTAGCTTTCGTTGCTTTTTTACGAGATTTGTTATCCATGGTAGTATTCTTGAACTTTTTAGAACATGGACGTCAATAAAATAAATAGACGAAGTTTCAATATGAATTTCATATTTTGTTACGAAGTTTTATATAAAAAGGATTTAGTTTATGCTTTCGCTGAATGCGGACTGGTGACACCAGTTTCAAAATACTAAATGGATGCGATCTTTTTCGATTGTTTGCTGAAGATAGCCTAGCAACCAGATTGGTACAACTCGAAGGTTATTATTTACTGAAATCTTTAAATGTAGAAGTTACCCTGTGATCAACAAGCAATTTTTATCTGTAACCTCTGTTATTGAGGGATCTTTATCGTTGACTTGAATAGTTTACGACTGGTAATTAAAAAATACTACGTTAAAAGGCAGTAATGTAGTATCAGTTTTATTTTTAAGGAACTAGAACTTTTTCCATTAAGACCGAAAATTTATTAGAATATACGAGAAAGTAAATTATGTTACCTTTATAAGAAAGCATAGTTAATACAATCTCAATGCTTCTTATTAACCTCAATAATTTTAAATTTTTAATATATAATTTACTTATCATAACTTTAATCATTTTATTCATGAAAATCTTGTTTGTTAAATTATTGATATTAAAATAATTATAAAACGTTTTATTCTACTTTAAGCGATCATTAGTCACGTTGATTCAATTTTTATTATGAATGGCTCTTATTGGAAGAGACTTGTTTCGTGAGAAAAAAATTTTAATTAATTAATTACACTTCTCGATTTCAGAAACTATACCAAGAATGTTGGGTAATTAAAGTTTTAAATTTCAAAAAGTTCCTTTCACAATTTTATATAAATTAAAATTAAATATAAGAAATCAAAGAAAAAAAAATTAATTTCAGCTTGAAAAAAGTTTAATAGAAATATTCAATATTGATGAGAACGTAAAAATACTTATTACGAACTCGAGCTCATCCAAGGATATTATTACGAAAAATTTGATAATATTATACCATAGAGATTTACTTGACACGTTCGTTTTACGAAAAATCCGTCATAATAGGCCTCGCCTAGCTATAAGTAAAAATGTTAAATTTTAAAATTGGATAAAAATGAAATTTTTTTATGGGATTAGATATGAACATTCTATCAATGTATAACTGCCAAAATACTGTGATAATAATAAATTTGGAAAAATTTAAATTATTAAATTTTTTCTTTCATTTTAATAATAATATTAGCAACTTTATTAAATTGAACTGAAAATTGTAATTTTTAAACAAACGAATTATTCAAAGCACCGAATCGTAGTTAGTTGTAACAAGTGACTAACACTTGTTACAACTAACTAAATTACTAAAAGTTACATTATTTTTAAGTTTTTGGGTCACTTTTTACTATTCTAAGAATTAACTTGTGACGTAATTTAATTACGATTTTCTCAGTTACTTGGAACTTTAATATTAGTTACGGGTCAGTTATGGGTATGTAATTAATCTCTTTTGGTTGAGGAATCCAGCTATATTTTTTGGATTCAACTGCGATTTATTTTAACTGTTTTTTTTTCATATAACTATTTGGTTGAAAAATAACTTTTTTGTTGAAAATACATCATTTTTGTTTTAAAATGCAAATGTTTAATAGAAAGTTCGAGCTTTCAGCTTGGAATTTTTACAATTTATTAGAAAATGTTTTTCATCGTTTTAAGACTAAATTTAACTGATACTGATTTCAAATCAAAATCTTATTTGGTTGAAGTAATTTCAACTACCATATTTTTCTTAGAGAATTTATCTATTTAGTTTAATAATTTATGTGTTGAAAAACAATGGTTTTAAAATGCAAAACACTTTTGTTGAAAATTCAAATCTTTTGTTGAAAAGTGTTGCTCCTTGTTTAAAATTTCATCTCTTTTAGTAACAAAAATTATTTTGGTCGGGTTTAGCTGTTTTGTTAAGCATTTTCCTTTTCTAGATTAAACTGTAACTATTTAATTGAAACTTGAACTGCTTTTTTAACAATGTAGTTATTTTGTTGAACATTTATCACTTGAGTTAAACATTACATTCTTTTTTTCTGGGGGCAGGAGGGGCACCATATTAAACCATTCCGGTAACAATAAACTATTTGGTTTGAAACTTCACTCTTTTTTTATAAACAACCAATTGGTTCAAAATGAACTTTTTGGTTAAAAATTAATATTTCTCGGTATTAAAATACAACCTTTTGGTCGAAAAATAACGTGTTGTGTTAAAAATTCAACTATATTTCTAGAAAGCCCAAATATTTGGTTACAAAGTAACTTCTGTATTGCAAATCCATCCTTTGACTATAAAATTAAATTTTTTCGGTAAAAGTTTCCTATTTTGTTTTTAAATTATTTACTCAATCATCTATTTTGTTTAAAATGCAATATTTTTACATATAATTTGAAATACATAAGTATTTTTCAACCATATCATCAGTCAAAAATTATGATTGGCATTGTACCGTGAAATAAGGGGATGTAATTGCTGAAATTAAATACGTTAGTCACGATTTTAATTTAGAATGCAACAAGAAAAATCATTTTTAATAGCTTAAAAGAATAAACTTAACGAAACATGTAATTCTGGCGGGAAAATAACTGTCACAAATATTAGTTGTATTTATCGCAATGAGCTCCAAAAGGATGTGGGACTACTTTGGAAAACAGATGTGAAAAGAAATACTAAAAGGCGGTCAATCGATATTTATTTCCACGCAGAGAAGTGTCCGTTCATCATATATAGGCTATTTTAAAAACATGTTATATTTATTTTACATAAGGGCCAAGGAAAATATAATAAAAGATATGTCAAAAGTAATTCCTTAAAAAGTAGGTTACAGGTTTCTAAAATATTTCAAACTATAAAATTAAAAACTCTGAATGTGAGATGAATTAAGAAGGGGAGCGGTATAAAATTTTCGTCAATAGTTAATTAAAGACAAATAACGATAACCAATTAACCATTTACGTATTCTGATACCTTCCAATGTCTTCATGATTTATAACTTACATACTTTGTCCTACAAAATATTATATACAATTCTACTTAGACGGTTCTTTTTAAAACACAAATAATGATGCACGACACAAGATTTTGAATGACCAATTAAATTCATACCTTTCTATCTGAAAGTTACAGATTAAACTACATATTACTTTTAAATTACACTTAAATTTAGATATATCTTCTAAAATTTTCTATATTCGACAATTTTGATTTTTCTAGATTTTAGAAGTTATTTGGTATATAATGAAATTCTTATGTTTGCTCATAAGTTAACATCCTTAAGCCTGGCTAAAACTCTTAATTATGGTTGTCGACCATTTTCCAGAAACATATTTATCTATAAAATCCTAATCAGATTCAAATGTCTTTAGTTTTAAAAAAAACTGATTATTATTCGATTTTGCTACCGACTTGCATTGGTGGCCAGCATTTTTCCCTGTATCGAGCAACCAATATTTCTCCAAGAAATACAGAGAACGAAATAAGAAATCCCAGAGAAACTCCGACAAGCAAATCAGTATTTAGATTCAGTGCTTGCTTCTCTTGACCTTTACACTCATCTTGTTTTCCAAAGACTAAACCAAAACTGAAATACTTCTCATCAATTAAACCAGTCTGAAACAATCTCATCAAAATTTGATCGAAACGTCTTATATAGGGAGAACCGGGTTCCATTTTGAAACTATTTCCAGCCGAATTAATTGCCTGTTGGACAAGCTTCACAGGTATTTTCTCACAAGTAGTGAAGATATTTTGCAATATAAGCAGAGTCTCCGCGTTGTTCACAAAACATGTGATGTTTCTATGCGTATGTAAGTAGCGTCCACATTCTGTTGCAGTCATAACAGCCATATGTGATTTTTTCAGGATATTCAGGAAAGCACCTTCGCTCTTATTGTGGTACAATTTGTAGGTATTTTCATGAATCATAGGCGTAAGTCCCGATTTTTCCAAATCATCTAGCGTGTTGAGAGGTACTTTAAATATTGTCCGAATCATTATTCACGTAAAAAGAGCATAGATTCTTGAGGAAGAAATCATAAAGGCTAAAACCATACAGACAAAGAGGATCCTTTCTTTCAGTTGCTTAGGTTGTATCGAAACTTATACCCCAAGAACAATACTGATGACTGACGAAATTTCCCACAAGTACTTCTCAAAGCTTAACACGCGAGTCAAGACTCTTATGAATACCAAGAACACAATTATTGCATTGATTGTCAACAATATTTTCAATCTATTCAAAGAAATGCTTCCTGTCACCAACGTCGGTACCAGTGCATAGTATGTTCTTTTGCCAACAACTGTTGTGTACTCAGATCGTACAACTTGATTGTTACAAACATGTGTTTACGGCGTACGTGTTCCTATCATTTGTATTTCATAACGCATCAGTTTAACATTTAGACCATTTACATCTTTCAAACAACTACGTGACTTTTCGTCCTTAAAAAGTACTTTCTGAACTTTAAAGTTAACTGCTTTTGAAACTTTATCCAATATATTAATTTGAAATCCTGAAGCCTCGATAACATAGCCCGAACTATTGAATTGTAGATAGGACATAGGAGGATAGGGACAAACACCCACTTTTATTTTGGTTCCATGCAAATTCCGCAATTTGTTAGGAAACAAATGAATTTCCAATGTGTAGTTTTCTCGTCCATAGACTTCATTAAATGGATTAAAAAAGTGCAAATTAGCAGATTTTTTTGCCTTCTGAAGTTGAAGGATTTCAAGAACTGTAGCATCTAGAAATTGATTGGACCACATGTGACGCAGTACTTCCTTGAATTTCTTATTCTTTGCTGATAAGAGTGTAACGATTAAACACTTAAGTCGAATACTTCCTGGGAATAGGCGGTTCAAAAAGTCAGTAGCAACTTTCTATCTTGAAAATGTGTCATTGTCTTTTGAAACGTGAATGATTACAACTAAAGTTGTCGATCTTGGATCATTAAATGATGCGAGTTGTGTTATATTTTTAGCAGCATTATTTATATCATCCAAATTAACACTTACGGTTAGTTTCGAGGACAAAATTTCTATCGAAATGTCATCAATTTTTGAATCCTGTCTCTTGGTATCGATAAGAAGCAGAGCTTGATACACCGACCTGTCTTGCGTTGCTCGTTCTACAAAGTTTTTCATACAATTTGAACTTTTAAATTTGTTAAACTATTGACTTCGATAAACACAAAAAGGAGACAAAGCATCCGCATGAATTCCATATTTTGTTATGAAAGTCTTATATAAAACGTATTCAGTGGATAGTTGTGTCGGGAAACGTACTCAGGATACTAGTGTCAAGTGAGCCAATGCAAAGGACATTGTTGCATGTTTTGGTTGGTGTATCCTAGCAACAAGTGACACTTTAAAATATTGCATAAAATAAATAATTCAAACTTAAGCTGTCATTATCATAACGCCCTGTTAGGGGTAGGCTGTTCGGTATTTAATAAGAGAGTAAATAAAGTATGCACATTAAATCCCAAGTACATTTTTATCTAAAGTTTGATGAAAACGCTGCAAACATTTGAAAAATGCATATAAGCTTGTGAATATATGTAGACTCTTTTGTCGCATTTCTATCTAACATCAGATACAACTTCAGCCAATTTAATAAGTTGCGTAATTTTAACGTTTTAATTTGCACTGATACCTTTATCAGTTTATTTACGAAAACATCCTGAGGTAACCTATTCATATTTCGTGAATTAGTAAAAATCTTTTTTTTGAAACATTCATAACGGGACAATATAAAAACATTAATTTCGAAAATTAAAGAATAATAAACCAAAAGGTTGGAAGATGAAAATTTTAAGGTTGATGAATAGTTACCAATTTAGAGATAGTCTAATTTAAGAGAATCGGATCATTTTTAAAATGTTAAATGAAACTGAGGCAAATATTCACATTCATAAATATAACCAATTGATTTAGAAAAAATAGTCAAATCAGTGACATTAACATTGTGTTAAAAACTTCAGTTATTTAAACTCATGTAGTTGCTTTTATCTCCCTTTCCTTTGATTATTGGCACGATATTCTCTTTCTTTCATTTATCTAGGACGAACTTTGTACTTCTATTTTCATTAATCGATGTTTAAAACAGTATTTTGTTTCTTTCGAGATCATTCTGCATTTTCTTCTATTCTTCTATTTTAATTTTATATTTACTTTCCTGGGCAAGTACTGTACGCTTTTTTCTTTTTTATTGAATCCGTTTCTTTTATCTTATTTGGAAAATTTATTCACACTTCTGGTTTCTATAAATACGTAATCTTTATTCGAGTTTGTTTAATTTTTTTGGATTTTGTTCTTCTTCCAGCCGCAACAACATTGTCAATTATAATGTAACTATATACTTTACACTAGGTGTGAATGTCGTTCATTTCATGCCTAAAATAAGTACAGTGAAAATCTTTTATAGCCCCGATTTCGGAGCTAATGTTGGGTGGCAACTAACTCATTATAGCCTGCTCCGCTTTTGTTTGCTCACGCCTGACTGCTCGCCTGAATGACCGCTACAGATCCCGCGCACCCTGTGCGCCACCAGTTACACCTATATGCGGCTAGAATAAGCTTTGTTATCGTTATCATTTGTTTTTATATCCCCTAAATTACCAAGCACCCCTTCTGCATCCTGATCTTGGATGCCCATTTATTCATTCTTATCTCCTAGCAAAATGATTTCTTCACCATGATCGCAAGTACTTATTGTATCATTTAAAGTTTTTCCAGAAGCCGTCTTTTACTTCCCTCGGGACACTATTATCTGAACCTTAGCATGCAATGATAAATAATTTTCTGATTCCTGCTTTCATTCTAACCCACAATAATCTGGGAGATGCAAAAGCATGATTTGTGAGATGCTGTTCTACTCTTTCATTCATAATCAAACCGACCCCTTGACTACAGTATGATTTAGTATCTACTCCTGACCACATTTCAAGTCCGCCTGTTAATACCACGTTTTCAATGTTTTTAATATCCCACCATTTTTTTTTAAGTACGCATAAGATATCTATCTTCCTTATTTTCACGATTTCACAGTAAAAACGCTGGGATAAATTTGGTTGAAGATAATTTCAAGATGGTGTTCTATCTCGCTCGTTGTTGGGTTTTAAACTCACCGATTATTTTTGCCGAAAAAATGTCAAAATAATTGATAGTAGATGACGTTTCGTATCCCAAGTCCAAAGGAAAAGATACCTTGTGAAGTGGTACCATTCACACTACATAGTTGATTTGTTTCATGTTAAGAAGGTCACCAGCATTCAGCAGCGTTGTATTAAATGGGAGTTTATGTGGTCTCGTTTGCCCATTTTTGACCTTCCTCTAGTCTTTTGGAAATACTTTCACATGTTTGATAATCTTTAAAATACTGTGAAATTGCTCATTTGTATTGTCCATACCTACTATTAGGATCGGAAAATTGTACCGCAGACTAGTATTCTTTTCTTAAAATATCACGGGACTAAGAAAAAATTATGAATCACCACAAGACTCTGTACGGGGTTAGCTCCTTATACTCCCCGACTATACCCATTGGGAGTTCCTTGTCAGATATTTCTTATGTAATGAAAAATAGTCAAATTCAATTTTTTCACATTTTATGAACAACGTTGCGTAGGGCAGTTATGGAGGACCATTCATATGCTCTTTCCCCTATTTATCAGAATATCTTTCAATTTATTCATATCGATTACTGAATATTAACCTTACATTTTCCAGCAACGAATCCATCAAAATGGATTCCAGAATCTTTAACTAGGGGCGACAAAGTCACTCACAGGTTTCCCCAGTGCCTGTCACAAAATTTTACATAGCTCCTATTTGTGTCCAGCAGTCCTCACCGGGGACTCCAAAGCTTCCACTCATCTTATTCTTTCGTAAGTTTCATTATCAACAAATGTGTTTTTTCTTATGCATATCATTCCCATTTTATAACTAAGTACAGTGAAAATCTCTAATAGCCCTCCCTTCTATAGCCTTTCCGAGAATTGACGCCTCGCCGCATGTAGGTGTAACAGGTGCTGTGCGGAGTGCGCAGGATCTGCGGCTGTCACTCAGGCCTGAACAAACAAAAGCGGAGCAGGCTATAATGAGTTAGTTGCCACTTACCGTTAGCCCCGAAATCAGGGCTATAGAAGAGTTACACTGTAATTTAATAGCTAATAGTCATAGTAATTTAATTGAATAATTCTTATTCATAATTTAATGTCGGTCAACTCATTTTTTCAGATCCAGAAGCTTATTATAGCTATCGAGGAAAAAAATAACTAAAGGTAATTTATGGCATCGAGCTTTTAAAGAATGTAAAACTACTTTGGAAAATGTAGTCGCAATAAAATACGAAGAAGTCGGTCAATCGATATTTATTTCCATACAGACATATATTTGCATTCGTCAATTCAAGCATACTTGAAAAATGTATTAACATTTATTTTACAGTAAGCAAAATGTGAGGTTTTACTTACAAGGAAAGTCTTTCAGGTTTCCCTTGCCGATTTGATTCTCCCTTAAATATTGTGAAGTACTCGAAAAACTAAGCGACACGTATTTTGCTGAAATCTATATATATTATCTGCGGAAAAACACTTCAAGGGGGTGAAACAGCACCTCAAAGATAGGGGTCTTAAGTGTCGATTGTATAGTATTGTGTATAAAAACTAACTTTATTTCGATCAAACCTACTGGAAAAGTTTCCTCGTAATGAAAGATGAATAACGTAATT
>NC_046664.1:53554871-53594913 GCF_010883055.1 Belonocnema kinseyi
TAAAGTTATGCTGAAAAATTTTTAATGCAACGGAAAGAATTTAAAAAATATATATTTTGTATTTGAGACAAATATAAACTTTACGTGTTTCGCCAAAATGAGTTTCTAAACAAATTAATGGGGGTAGCTACCCCCAAACACTTTTTATCTTATGTCTATGATAATATATAAATTCCATACATAAAAGAATTGGGAAATTTGTTTTATAACGATGGATGTGAAATAAGAGTCCATCCAACATGAATAATAAAATTACACGGGGGTAAACCACCCACTAATTATATGTTAAATAGCAAGATGAGTCTAAAATTTAGCAAAAAAGTCCCCAAAAAATATGTGGTGTACACAAAAAAGAGGATGCAGGTATTTAGGTACTAACAACAGCTATGACTTGAATAATGTACGAAACCTTGCAATATAAATACCTCAGAATCCGACAGAAGATTCCTTGTCAGTCTAGTTTTCAACGCCGTTACTCTGCCCTAATTCCCTTACAATTAGTTTAGTGAAGTGAAGTTTTCAACACTGATACTTTTCCTAACCCAAAGAAGCAAAGACAGACAAACTTCACAGGATTCGCAGAATAAACCAAAAATTACCAAACAGAACGGTAAGTTAACCAGTAAATTTTCCAATTTCGATATTATATATGAAAAGTCTGAATAGGAGAAGGTGCCCTGCCTTGGGCCATTTTGCTTTTTCAAATTTTTTGTAACTACTTATTGATTAAATTCCAAAAATTCACAATAACAGTTCAAAAAGGTGGCCGCTCAACTATGTATAAAAATTTTCGTTTATAGATTTTTTATCCACATCATTACATAAAAAAATATTTCAAAAATATTTTAACATATTTGCATTTAGATGCACAAATCATAGAGGATAATGTTCAACACCATATTCCTGATCCGCCTTTTTCACCCACGGATAGATGCACAAAAGATGAGGAAGAAATATCATACGACTATAAATTAAGAGCAGTCGAATATTGGAGAAGTGGAAAGAAGAAAAGTTCTTTCAGTAAAACAATTAAGACGTTGGGCCCATATTCCCCATAAATGCGGTACTTGTACAGAAAAAGTTGCTAGGATATGTGAAATTACATTAAAGAATTTCTAGAAAGCAGTTGATAACTGGCTGATTATTCATGATAAAGACGTACGCAGGTAAGCATTACAGGCACTACAAGAAATTGGCCATGAAGATTTTCGCTTCCGCGCTTTTCGAGCATGGCTTGCTAAATTTAAAATCAAACACAGAATCGTTTTCAGAAAAGTAAACCGGTTTGTTACCAGAAAGACATTGGAAAATGTCAACGAGTTAAAAACGAAGGCAGATGAATTTGTAGCCAGTGTGAAGCAAGAGATAGCGAATGTTGGAGTACAGAATGTTTATAATTCGGATCAAAGCATTGTCCAGTCTATTTCGTCCACTACCCATAGTTACACTATCCAACCACTAATATCTGCTGACGGGAAACTTTTTTCACCTCTATTTCTAGTTCTAAAAGAACCGAGCGGAAAATTTTGACCAGTAGTAGAAGCCAATCTGTTCAGACCCAAAAATGTTCATATAGAAGCATCAAATTCTGTTTAACTTACCTCAGGTAATATAACATTATCGACTTCTATTGAAAATGGATTTTTTGGTCAATTTTAGACTTATTTTACTATTTTATATATAATTATGAGGTGGTTTACCCCCATGTAATTTTTTTATTCATGATGGATGGACTCTATTTTATATCCATCGTTGTAAAAAAAATTTCCCAATTTTTTTATGTACGGAAAGTATATATTATCATAGACATAAGATAAAAAGTGTTTAGGGGTAGCTACCCCCATTAATTTTTTTAAAAACTTATTTTGGCGAAACACGTAAACTTTATTTTTGTCTTAACTACAAAATATGTATTTTAGAATTTCTTTCTGTTAAATTTAAAAGATTTGAGTAAATTACGTTATTCATCTTTCATCAAGAGGAAACTTTTTCAGTAGGTTTGACCGAATTCAATTTAGTTTTATACATAATACTATACAATCAACACTTAAGACCCCTATATTCAAGGGGCTGTTTCACCCCCTTAACCAATTAATGCCGAGAATGCCCCTTTGGGTACACCACTCTTTCTGCAATTATAACTCATGCAATTCAAGGTATAAAACATTAAGAGACACATATTTTTGAAGCTTAAGATCTCTTCTTTCCGATGGTGAGCATAAAAATGTAATAAAATGTTGTTAATCATGAAAAAATATCGTTTAAATAAAAAAAAACACGATTTTTTCTTAATATTTTTAGCTTAATAACCGGTGGAATAAATGCCTAAGCTTTCAAAATTCATGGTTCCGAGATCAATTTTTTATCTTAGTGTGTTCAAAATGGCTCGTCGATGACAAAATTTTTGCTAAGACATTCATGAATTTTTATCTCAAAAAGTATGATATTTTCGAGAAAGTGCAAAAGTTGAAAAAGTTCTAAGAAACACTTAAAGAATACGTGAAAATTTTTCCAGAAAGTTTGAAATTATTTTTTTTTTATTCTTTATCATTTTCGCTATAAGCTCATGGTTCTCAAGAAAAAAATTCTTAAAAGTCATCATTCTTGAATTCTTGTGAATTTTTTTCTGGAGAATCATGAGCTTATAGCAAAAATTATCATTCATAAAAAGTTGTTCGAATGAAACAAAGAATTCACCTGAATTTTTAAAGAATTTTTGGAGTAATTTTTTAATTTTTTTAAATTTGACAAATTGAAAAATTAAAAAAATAATTTTGAACTCTCTGGAACAATTCTCACGTACTCTTGGAGTGATTCTAAAGATTTTTCCTCCTTTTCGACTTTCTCGAAAACATCATACTTTTTGAGAAAAAAATTCATGAATGTCTTCGCAAAAATGTTGTCATTTACGAGCCATTTTGCACACACTAAGCTGAAAACCATTCGGAAAATTCGATTTTATAAAAAAAAATTCGAAAAAATCGTGTTTTTTGTTTAGACGAAATTTTTCCATTATTAGCAACATTTTATGACATTTTCATGCCCACCATCGTGAAGAAGAGATCTTAAGCTTAAAAAATATGTGTCTTTCAATTTTGTATACCTTGTATTGCGTGAGTTATAATTGCAGAAATAGTGGTGTACCCAACGGGGCATTCTCGGCGTTAACGGGTTAAAGTATTTTTCCGTAGATAAAAAAAAATACATGTCGCTTATTTTTTCGACTACTACAACATATTTAAGGGAGAATCAAATCAGCGAGGAACGCCTGAAAGACTTTCCTTGTTAGTGATATGCAATAATATGAATAATGTTACAACTTATTTTGATCTTTATAATATTATCTCCCATTTTACATATCTATATACGGTTCTTATCTAAACAAAATTAATTTTGCATCAAAAGACTGTGGAATGCTTTCCAGTGATAGGCTGTTCAAAAAGTTAGTTGCGATTTTCAATCTCGAAAAGGTGTCATTCTCCTTTTAAACGGGAACCATCAGAGGTGAAGTCGTTGATCTTGGATCATTGAGTGATGTAAGTTGTCTTGTCGTTTTAGGACCGTGACTTTTTTTATCTAAATCGACATTAGATATCAGATTCAAAGATGCAATTTTTCTGAAAATATAATTGATTATTGAATCCTGTCTGTTTGTATCGATAAAAAGTAGACCTTGATACATTGGTGTATCTCAAAGTAGAAACATAAATTCCATATTTTGTTAGAGAAAGTTTACTAAATATTTTTTACCGATTTATTGATATTAAAAAAATGATAAAATGCTTTATTCTGCGTTAAGCGATCATTAGTCATTTGGATTCAATTTTTATATTATAAGTGGCTCTTATCGAAGCCGAGTTTTTTTAATGAGAGAAAAGGTTAATTAACTAATAACGCTTTCCGACTTTAGAAACTATTGTATGAATTCTGGGTTACAGAACAATTTTCTAATCAACATAATTCAAACTGTTGTAAATTTCTAAAAATGTAAAGCTGAGGCTTGCTTGAGTAACTCTATCAGATTTTAATTTTAATAATCAATTTTACAATCTTTAGCTTTCGAAATTATTTTTTTTTTAATTTAATATCTTACAAGGAAATTTATGAAAGAAGAAAAATAGGCAAATTTCAAAACTTTTATTTCAGAAACTTGACTGAATTGAAGATCTTTCTTGGTTCGAAAGATATATAGCTAAAGTTTATTAGAAATTAAAAAAAAAAGAACTGAAAGGATAAACTTGACGTTTGAGTCACTTCTGATAATGCTTAAATGATTACATTGAAGAAAAAAAATTTATCAACACCGGTACACACGCGCGCACATCAAAAACGTGTAATTTCTCCATCCAAAGTAGAACTGCATAACTTTTTCTGCTCGAATTATTTTCGCCTTCATTAAGCAACTGAAAATATGGAAAAATGCTGAGTTTTTAATTTAATTAAAAATAAAATTTTACATCTAAATCTTTTTTGGTCTCTCCTGAAAATCGGATAAATGTCAGTTGATTGGTTTTGCTGTGCTACCCTTCAGTTGGAAAGTACAGTGTTCTACGATAATTGAGAGAAAATATATTAATGAAACAGAACACTCAGTTTTATTGTAATTTTTTGATTTTTTTTTAATAAAAGGTTTTACATAAAGAAAATGAACAGACATAATCCATTCCAAATCATGCAGCCTTTACAACCTAAAGTAATGGAATGATTCGTCTGTTAAGGGCATGTGATACTTACAGTTTCCCCGGCTTTTTTTCCACAAAAATGAAAATGTTTAAAAACGGAATTCGGAGATGCTATATAACATCATAACGGACGTCCCCGGACTCTTTTTTGAGGGATAATAACAAAAAAAAATTATTGTGCTAAATAAAAATTTTATGCATATGCATTATTGATTATTTTGAGGTTACGTCGTTTTTCATCTCTGCCTTTCCGATAATCTAGAAATTATTTATGAAATAAACTTTTTTGATTGCCTGCAAACAAGGTTAGTTCCGGGAGATTAGTTACTATGTTTATTTGTAAGTCCAAAGTTTTCGGCCAAAAATATTTTGTAGTTTGGAAGTAACGCTCGGGTGAATTGTGACACACATAACCTCGAAATATACACGCACGTTGTTAGCAATATAAACATTTTTTTGATAAAAAAACACAAAAAAGTGTGTGGGGACGTCCGTTAGCATGTTCGCTACCATTTCCCAGATTTTGAAGGCAAAATATTTCTTATCCTAGGAAAAAAGCAGGGGGAATCTAAAACTGAAAAAATCGATACTAATACCTAAGCGATATGCAAATTAATCACATTTTGCTAAATTAAAACTTTTTTGAATTAACCTACAAAAAAAGTGTGTGGGGACGTCCATTAGCATGTTCGCTATCATTTCCCAAATTTTTGAGACACAATATGTATTATTCCAGAAAAAAGCCGGGGAACCTAAAACTGGTAAGATTGACAATTTCCTAAGTATCACATGCCCTTAACTCCTTGAGCGGCATGCTGTGTTCAAGGAAATGTGCCCTGGCAGTCCTAAATTTTTTGCCAATTTGTATTCTACGACCCCGAAAACCTGTAAAAATATGGTTTTACAGAACTGTGTTAAGCCATTTTGAGTTTTGACATTTTCACAACGATTAGCGAATACACAAAACTGATTAAAAAGTATTGATATTTTTTATCTAATCTTATTAAACTTTTTCAGTAGAAAGTAGTTGCCCTTACTAATTTTCTTTTTGTCAGAAACACTTCCGATATTAGAAAAAGATTTTCAGTCAAGACTGTCATAGACTTGTCAAAGACAAAGTAAATACAAACAAAAATATAACTGTCAAAACTGAAAAAGATAAGAAGTTGGCAGTTATAAGAAAGAAATGAGCAAAGAAATAAGCTTAAGGGCATGTGATACTTAGAAAATTATCGATTTTACGAGTTTTAGGTTCCGACGACTTTTTTTCTTTAATAATCAATATTTTGTCTTAAAAAATTAGAACATGATAGCGACCATGCTAACGGACATCCCAACACACTTTTTTTTTAGTTTAATTCCAAAAAGTTTTAATTTAGCAAAATCTGATTAAAATGCATAGCGCTTAGGAATTAGTATCGATTTTACCAGTTTTTGGTTCCGACGGAATTTTTTCTAGAATAATCAATATTTTGTCTTAAAAATTTGGGAAATGATAGCGAACATGCTCACGGACGTCCCCGCACACTTAATGTGTTGTTTTTTTTTTCAAAAATTTTTTTGATATTGCTAACAACGTGTGTATATTTGGAGGTTGTGTATGGTACAATTCTCCTGTGTGTTACTTTCAAACTACACAATATTTTTGGCCGAAAACTTTGGACTTGCAAATAAACATAGTAACTAATCTCCCGGAACTAACCTTGTTTGCAGGCAATCAAAAAAGCTTATTTCATAAATAATTTCCCAGTTGCGAAAAATTGAACATTAGTTTCAAAGTTTCATCAGATCTGGTCCATGATTACACAATAATTATTATAGAGTGCTTACCGACAGAATCGGTACGATAAAGACCTACATTATCGTAATGACAGAGAGCTAAAAATCACCCTAACCACAAAATAATACACATGTATAAAATTTGGTAATTAGCAAAATAACATTTTTTTGTTTTTATCCCTAAAAGAAGAGTCCGGGGACGTCCGTTATGATATTTTATAGCATCTCCGAATTGAGTTTTTGACATTTTTCATTTTTGTGGAAAAAAAGCCGTCGGAACTGTTACTGATTGACCACACGACGAGGTATCACATGCCCTTAAATTAGCTTTTAAACACATTTAAAGTAATAGAGAAATAAGTATGATAACCATTTTTTCACTTACAATAGATTATGTTTGATAAAGACACTTAAACATACAGTCTTAACCCTATAGCTTGATCTTTATTTTTAGACAAAAAAATGGCAGAAATTAAAAAAAACTCAGAAACATGATAGACTTTGAAAAAAGGGTTTATATTTTGAATTTTCGAATAAATGTTTATAACCATTCCATATATCATGAAAAATTGTATAAAAAACATTAAGGACAAAAATACACTTTGCCCAAGTTTAAATTTGATCAGAGCAAGTAATTTTTTATCGCTATTTTCCTCGATTTCGTGAACAATTTTAAACTAGATATCTTATTCTTTAAAGCTTTTCGTTTATAATAATTTAATGATTAAAATTAAAAATTTGAAAAATTATCTCCTAATAGAATTGTAGATAATATTTTAGAAACAAAATAATACATCAATTAAGAGAATTGCATTAATACTACAATTGTTTTCAAACGTCAATAAAGAAACCTCGCGCTAGATTATATAACTCGGATATTAAATCAAAAGTTACTGATATTACTATTTTTTTTGATTCGTTATATTACACAATCTGGTTATTTGCTTCAATTAAAAAAAAACACTTTAAAAATGGACCAATTGCCAGAAATTAGGTTACCTCCAAATTAGTAAATATTTAATAAACCAAATATCTTATTCTTTAAAGCTTTTTGATCAAAATTTGTTAATTTTTAAATTTAAAAATTTGTAATTAGACTGTCATGAATAATTCTTTTTTTTGAAATCCTTGAATCTATTCGCTCATCCTAGCATATAAAGTATTCTAAAATTCTGTGAATATAAGTAGCTCACGGAAGGATCTTTTTGTGAATAATCTTCCAAAGATCATTACTAGTGAAAATTAAAATGTTGAAACTTTTAAAGTGATTAAACTAACTGAAGTTTTATCTGAGGTTAGATAAAAAAATGCAAACAGTCTCCACACATTCACAGCTTTTTATGGATTTTTTACTCGTTTTCAGCATTTTCGTCAAACTGCAGGTAAAAATTGTACTTGGGATTTACTGTGCTTGCTCGATTTACTCTTTTATGAGTATCGAACAGCCTGCCCCTTTCCGGATACTAGTAGATTACCTTGAAAAGATTATGGTATTGACAACTTAGTTTCGCACTACTTACTTTATGCCATATTTCAAAGTTTATCTGGTTGCTAGGATATCCTAAACAAAACTACTACACTAAATATGTCTTATATAAGACTTCCATAACAAAATATGGAATTCATGAGAATGCTTGGTCTCCTCTTCGTGTTTATCGAAGTCCATAGTTTGAAAAATTTAAAAGCTCTAATATGTATGAAAAACCTTGTAGAGTGAGCAACGCAAGACACGCCAGTGTATCAAGTTCTGCTTCTTATTAATACCAAGAGTCCGGATTTAAAAATTGATAACATATCGATAGAAACTGTGTCCTCGACACTAACCGCAAGTGTTAATTTGGATAACATATATAATGCTGCTAAATATTTAACACAACTCGCATCATTTAATGATCCCAGATCGACATCTTTATTTGTATTCGTTCACGTTTCAAAGGACAATGACAGATTTTCCAGATTAAAAGTTGCTATTGACTTTTTGAATCGCCTATCCCCGAGAATAATTCGACCGAAGTGTTTATTCATAGCACTCTCATTAGTAAAGAATAAGGGATTCAAGGAAGCACTGCATTACATGGGGTCCAATCAATTTCTGGATGCTACAGTCCTTGAAGTTCTTTATCTTCGGAATGTAATAAAATCTCCTACTTTGCAATTTTTTTACAATCACTGACGTCTATGGAGTATCCTATCCTGACTTCAGGATTTGAAATTACTACGTTGAAAACAGTTTCGAGAGCAGTTAATTTTAAAGTTCAGAAAGTTCTTTCTAAAGTTTAAAATTCAGGATCTTGTTCAAAAGGTGTAAATGGGATAAATAGTATACTAATGCATCATAAAGTACACATGATAGGAGTGCGTAAATCACAAACACTTATTTGTCAGAATGAAATTGTTCGATCCGAGTATTAAGGTGAACATTAAGGGCACGGTAATGCCTTGAGAAGTGAAGTGTTGCTGTTCTGAAGAAAAATCTAGATACTTCAACGTCGAAAATCAAATATCACAACTGGTAAGTAATAAACAAATTTGTTTATTCTTTCCTGATCTTTTGATATCTAACGATTGAACTTATGAACAAAATCTTTCATTAAATTAATAATAGTTACTTTTTTCTTGTGGCATCAATTATAGAGTTAATGTGTGTAAAAATAAGAAAATTTTGTTGTTCCAAGCTGTTCCTAGTGTGAAGTGAGCTTGTTCTGAACAGAACTCTAAATATTTCGACCTGGAAAATAAAATATTATAATCGGTAAGTAATTGCAGTTACTTTTTTAAAATTCTCTTTTAATTGTATATATTAAAGGATAAAACTTAGGGAAAAAAATTCTATAATCTCCAAATTCATATTAGAGAAAATTCAATAACACAGTTATTGGTAATTAACCATTTTTGCAGTTATTATAAATCAATTTCAATTTTGTTAGATAATAATAATATACAATTTCAGAATTTTAGTAGCTTTGATTAGCTTTCTGAATTTACCCTGTCAGCGTTCTTCTGCTTATTATGGAAGAATGGAAGCAGAAAATGAGGAAAGTATCATGCAAAACCGGTTTAATGCTAAAATTAAGGAGCAATTAGAAAAAAATGGACATGATAATAGTTTCATTTTGACTTGTGAGGACTATAACAATTTATTAACTAGCAGAAAGGAAATTCAAATTAAACAAACGAAAACTCCATCAGACAGTCAATCTCAAAGCTCGATAGAGAGCTAACCGTGACATCGAAGAAATTTTATCTTCTTGGATTGCTGATAACAATACCAAGGACGGGACAAGTGGCCTGAAAATTGTGCAATTTATAAAAAATCGTGCATTTCATTATAGAATTGAATGACCTCCATAAGAAGCTATAGTCGGATCCGAAACTCGGGTCGGTTTGGTTTCAGCATCTTTGCCGAAAGATGTCATCGGGGAACTGGAAACCGAGGCAAATATCGAGAACGTCATCAGCTCTACCAAACAAATTGATAAGGTTGTCAATGTTGACAAGGAAAATAAAGCAATAAGAAACACAGATGTAGAGCTAGAAGAAGCACCAGTTGCGCAAGGAAAAATGCAAAGCAGTTCATGCGATTTGCGGAAATTCAGTTGATGGGGATGACGAAAGCTGCGGAAGTAAAGTGACCTGCTGTCTGTGTTTTTCAAACACAATAATATAAAATGCTCGAAAACAGTAAAAAATTAACTTAGAAGGACAGACGGAGAAAATGAAGAAGGCATGATCATACCGATTTTCGAAGTATTCTTGTCGCAGTGTTAAATGTAAGTGAAGATGGGTTTCAAAAAGTTGGCACTTCTGCTGGAACTGTTAAGCAGCTTTCTACTAGATCTCAATTTAATGTAAGTAAGGAAAGGCTAGTGAGTGTAGAAGAAATAGATATTTCAAAGCTAAGTCTTGGGGAGATGGCTTCAGAGATGTCACTAGCAGGTGGTCAAGAAGTTAAAAAATTGAATTGCAAAAGTAAATGCATGAACAATAAATGCCCCTGCAGAGCAAAGAACGATTTGTGTAATTCCAGATGCCATAAAAGCTTGTCTTGCTGCAACAAATAATATCATTAAAAACATTTAAGCATTATCAATTATATTACTTATATAATGAGTTTACACAGTAAAAAAAGTGTTCAAAATGATACAGAAATAGATATCATTTTGATATGCAACAAAAATGATACCATATTCAAGAGCATTTTGATCGACCGGAGTGAATGATCGACTTTTGCGATCATAATGATCTGATTCGGGATCATGTATGAAGTCAAACTAAGATGGTTTCTGATCGTACAATGTACTTGAAAAGTTAAAAAATAACCAAATCTGATATCAGAAAATATCACCTGTTAAGTGTAGTTGTCACTTGCTTGCGATTAGTTACAAATTTTAGGTTATGTCGTTCTTACACCGGCGCCAAGCATTGGAGGCTATTTTGTTTAGTCTGGCAAATGAAGCAAAAATAAAATAAATATGAATGTACAGATCATTATGATCTCGAGAATCAAATGATTTTTGAAGCAAAATGTTCTGCAACGAAATTGATCCTTTTTTTTACTGCTATCGGTTGGCTCCTCAATAAATGTTTAGTTATGGAAAACTTGTAGGCTTTATTTTCCTTCATTTTAGTATGTTAAGCCTTTTTTATTGAACAGAAATTATTGATACTTCAACAAATTTATGTTTAGTTCTTGGAAAAAATGTTATACTAAACAAAAGAATCAAGGCTTCTTTCTTATTTTTCAGAATTGCTATTTTGTAAGTTTTTCAAAATTATCAAAAAAAACGGCTTGATGAATGCTAAAGTTATCTCGCAAGAATTTCCAGTACGTCGGAACAATAAAAAAATTGTTTTTCGTAATATACCTCAATTGATGAACAAAAGTCTTCAACAGTTTTAACATTTGTCAATTAAAAATAATTAAACAATTAACAGTTGTTGCCAAGGCGCTAATTGTCAGAGCAAGATACAATTTGTAGACTCTTTCAGTTGATCAGGTGACTTAGGTGAATTTGAAGGGCAACTAGTCTTATAGAATTTAATAATCTATAAAATGTCTGACAAAATCGAGACGGATTGCCATATTGTGAAATATAGCAAATTGATTTGTACAAAAAGAGAAATATTAGTAACTTTGTATTTAAAATCTCAGTTATTTAAACGGGCGTACTGTCTCTTTATTTACTTTTAAAGAAAATTGTAATTTTAATGCAATCTTCTTTATTAATGATTTGTTTTTGAAAGTCATATGTACAATTCATCTGAGAAATAAATCTTTTAAAATTGTAATCTTAATAATGAACATATTGCCAACAAAAAGCTTCGATGAATGAGATATTTAGTTGAACAAATACTTATTCAAAGGTAATCCAATTTAAAGGAATTCAATCATCTTTAGAGTTGTTGATGAAATTGAGAAAAATAGATACATTGTTAAATTTAGTTGATTTAGAAAAAAAGACAAATCTGTAATGTATAGAATTCCTGGAAACAAAAGCAAGAAACCAATAACCAAATTTTCAAAACCACCTTTAAATGTTCCTATTATAATGTAAAGAAGGATCGTCCTCAAAGGAATAATAATAATTTTCCTATAAAAGATAAACATTTTTGGACAAAAATAAAAAAGAGGAAAGAAAAATTAGTTAATTAATTAAAGGTCAAGATGGTAATATTATTAACAATTTGTACAGGAAAAATGCATATTCAGGTTTTTACGACTCACTTTATAGAAAATAGTTATTAACTGAAGTTGTTTTTATTTTCTTCCAAGTTGCCCGCAGGTTCAAAATGCCAATCCCTACTATATGTTTCGAAGAATTATTTATTTTGCGAGATAGTTGCTTCGCTCTCTTCTAACTGAAAATGCCTTTTTACCACGTAGTTTACGAGTTTTGAGAATAGGATTGATAAATCGTAAACATAGTACGTATTGTTTTTGTTAGCAGTAGAAATGTAATGGAAAAGAAAGGAACAAGGAACATACCTTTAGCTGGTGGTTTCACTCTTTTCGTCCTTTACCATTCCAAGGTTCAGAAGTTCCGCTCTCCGAACGCTTTTCCGTTTTTCCTACCGTAACTCCCTAACCGTTTCCATTTACTGTATTAATTTTGTAATGATCAAGTGCGACTAAAATTTTCAATCCTTAACCGTTTCCGTATTTCAAAACTTTAACATGACAACATTACACAATATTACTACTTCCGATACCGTTTCCGTGTTTCGTTATCTATTTGAATTTAAAACCTGATTTGAATCAATTAACCGAAAATTATGCTAATATGATAAATTATATCTAACAGTTGGGTTTCATGAATGTTAATTTTCTTTTACTTTCTCTATTTCTGATGTGTTTATAATGGATATTTCTGGTGTGTTTATAGCGGATTCGTAATTTGAACCTCACTTGATTCTCAGTTGTGAATTAGAGAGCATCGTTGTTTCATTACTGTTCGTACTGAATATTATTTAGAAATATTTTACATTCTCATCCTAATGAGAAGGTAATGGTTTTATGTAAAATTTCACTTTGTTGGTTTTCAGAGACCCCCTGAGTCAGAAAAATCGATTTTTACGAAGGTGATTATTTTTCAGTCTGTCTGTGTGGCTGTATGTCTGTCGGTCTGTCTGTAGTCTGTATTCTCTAGGCACGATAACTTTTGAAAAATTAATCTGATTACATTCTGCTTTGGCACACTTTTTTAAGGCCTGAAAAGAAAGAACGAATTCGTAAACCAGTTGTTTTGGATGAAAATTCAAAAAGTGAGCGCATTTAAAAAATTGTTGAGACAACAGTTTTTCAATATTTGAAACATCTATTCACGGTTATTCATACTACTCAGAATCTTTAACGATTTATC
Organism: Belonocnema kinseyi; assembly: GCF_010883055.1. Lineage (NCBI taxonomy): Eukaryota > Metazoa > Arthropoda > Insecta > Hymenoptera > Cynipidae > Belonocnema > Belonocnema kinseyi. The sequence goes on from NC_046664.1 coordinate 53,568,193, forward strand.
TTAATAGCTGTTTTCTAGTCATGAGAAGAAAAACGTTGATTTTTGAAAGCCCTACAAGATTATCATAACAACTTTTTTAATTTTGTCAAAAAGTGGAAAAATCCAAATTTTATCGTATCAAAAATAATGAAAAATTCAAAAATTTCCATTTTTCTATCTAACTATCTAAGATATGAAAAAAAATGAATAAACTAAAATTGCGCGCCTTGGAGAGATATGCAAATTTGTTATGAAATACTTTTTGATAGGACGCGTAATTTTTATAGCATCCGCCGTTTTTGCTTTATGCTTAAAAACAATAAAAATAAAAAAGTTAATTTTTTGACAAACGACACAAGCTACAATAAAAAAATATATTAATCATTGATCATGAAAAATAAATATTAATCATTTTTAAATAGGACGAGTAGATTTTCTTTCAATCGTTAAAAATAAGATTCAAAATTAAAAAATTAATTTTTTAGAAAAAGGTCAGAAAATAAGATAGAGGACATAGTATCCTATATAGGACCCTATATATGACCCTGTATAGATCCCGGCATTAAACCATATGCAGATGCGCAGTCATTTTTCTTTAATCGTAAAAAACAAGATTAAAAATAAAAAAATACATAAAAACAAGGAAATAAGAATGATACACATTTCAGCGCAGCTTAGAATATAATTTAAAGCAAAATAAGAAACAAATGTTAGAATAATCATGATAAATACAATTTGTACTTTATTTTGCAATATCTGAATAATCAATCCCAGGCAGAGTTACATAAAAAATGTATTATATTTTATATAAAAGTGTTGTGTATGATGTAGAAAAGTTGACATTTTTGACAAAATCGAGTGCGAAGCACGAGATACGTGATGAGAATGTGTTCATTAAAGCCGAAAGAGCTTTAACAAAAGAGAGTTCACAATCACAAAACTACAGTGGTGGGTGTTTCGAGTCTTAATTTTAAAAGGTCTGCGCAAGAATGTGCGAAAATTTAAAGACCGAGCGCGTAGCGCGAGGTAAATACAGAATCAAGCGCGAAGCGCGAGAGTTAAGGTTTTAAATTTGACATTAATCTAATTCAAATTTCTTAAATTTCAAATCTGTAACTATTTATATATTCAAAACTTCAATTATACAAACCTGTCTATTATTCTTTGATTCGATTTGAAAAAGAATCTGAAATTTAATGCAATCTTCTTTATTGATAACTTATTTTATTTTTCAATATATTATCCGCAATTCTATCTACATGGCTTGTATGAGAATTCAATGTCTGCATCGAGCAAACCGCGAATAAACTTATTTCGTAGCATTTCCACATTAAGCTAAGAAAATATTTTCCAAATTTGAGTGAATGAATAATTAAGCTTTTTACCATTTTTACATGTTCATATTAAAAGATACGAGATTTAAGATCTTAAAAATAATTCATAGCCTTCAAAATGACAATTTTAATTACTGATTATGAACCTTTATTATTTGTATTTATAAACTAATGTATACAGCATTATGTATGTATACAGCATTATATATGTATACAGCATTATGAATGAAGGGTCTGTGGTATAAACCTGTTAACTGACATTATGTTCGGAATTGATTTTTTGTATTTTCTGAAACATTTTTTACATGCAGTTAATATCCTGTGAAGGAAAGGGCATAATTCCTTTTGTTCTTTATTCATAGATTTTCAAAAATTGCGTTTTGGTACCTACAGCACAGGTCCACGGAACGATTTTTCTTCACCATGTAAAATGTCTAAAACATTAAATAAGTATCAAATAAATATTAATCCATTTGAATTAGGGAATGTGCTTTTTGTTCATTTGAAGAAATCCTAGGTGTCAGCAAAACTAATACAAAAAAAGCTATACTAAGGACCACCTTATTTAGATTAAAAACAAATTTTTGAAACTTATCAGGAATTAGGAGCAATTTTAGTTATTTAAAGTAACCCACGATTTTCAGAAGAAGTCTAAAAATATCCGCAAATTGATAGAAAATTGATCAATTATTGGAAATTTCAGTTATTTAAAAATTTCTTAAGTTTTTGGCACTTTTCGGGAATTTATGGAAATTTATCTACAGTTTATAATAAATAATCAGTTACTTTTGGTAACTCATCACTTCGAGTTGATCACATGTTGAGTAACATCTGGTTCTTGTATTTAGTTTTCAAAGTAACATAAGGACAAGAACGTTTTCATAGTGCCCGTACCTACCATTAGAATTGGCAAATTGTACCGCAGACTATTATATTTTCCTAAAATATTACGGAATTACCAAAAAATTATGAATTCACTTTTTGAAAAAGCACGATATATGGGATAGATAGGAAAATAAAAAAGCCAAAAAAAAAAATGAAAATTTTTTCAAATTTTATTGCTTAGCCCCTTATGTTCCCCGACCATTTATATGCTCTTTCTGCTTTTTATCTGATTCATTTTTTATTTATCCATATCGATCACTGAATATTACCCTCAAATTTCCCAGCTACAATCCCATTACAATGGACTTAAAATTTGAAATAACTGTTATAGAACATCTTATGGAAATTAATTTTGTATAAAAACATAATATGATTTAAATTGTATCATCAAAGACGCACGGAGAAAAAAAAACTAAATATAAAATAGCAACTTGAGCTATTTTGAACAAAGCACGAAACTGTAACTTTTAACATTAGCCCAAAATTCCTGCTATATTTGTAAGAACTTGAACAATTTTAGCGTGGAATGCCTCCTTAATACCAAAGCATAAAGCGCGTGGTAATACAGCTCGAGTGTATGCTTTGAAAGCAGTATCGCCTTGCGAAAACAAGTTCAGTTGACCGTGCAGTGGTTGCGAAAAACCCTTACGGTTTCTGTATGGGTTTCTCAAAACGGAAGTCTTATAAGCCACACTTCTCAAGATTCTCAACGTTCGCAAGGGTACCTTGCAATTCCAGCTGGGTTAAATTATACGCTTTTCTCGCTTGGCAAGATTGCTCTTAGAGCAACGAAAACTCAGGTTTCCTGATATAAGATATACTCACGCTTAAATTGCATGAATTCTTGCTAGGAGAACAAGAAAAACCCTGCTAGAAACGCATGAGAAGTTCTCTTGCTATATTACTCAGATTTTTTCTCCGTCCGATAGTCGATTATAATAACTTAATCATACTAGCCACTTGCGTTGGTGACCAGAATTTCATCCTGCATCTTGCAACCAGTATTTGTGTGAGCAATACAAAGAACGGAACCATAAATCCAGTGTACGTCAGGAATAGCAGATCAATGTTGAAACTAGTTGCTTGCTCTTCTTTGTCTTTACAATCTTCTTGTTATACAGAAACCAAAAGAGATGTTAGATTTCCGCTTTCATCAGTCAAACCAATTTGAATAAATCTCATCAAAATTTGTTCAAAACGTCTTACATAAGGTGAAGCCGGCTCTACTTTGAAACTATTAGCGGCTGAAAAAATTGGTTGGTGGACGGCCTTCGCACGCGAATCCTTATAAATATTCAACAGATTACGTAAGATAAGGAGCACCTCCACGTTGCTATCAAAACATATGATTTTTCTTTGAGTAAGAAAGTACCTTCCACATTCTGTTACAGTCATAACAGAAACTTGTGATTTTTAATAGGATCTAGAAAAGTCCCTTCGCTTCTGAGAGACTTTTTAAATTTGCTAACAAGTAAACAGCTTTGAGCATAGCTGAAAGTCTTAATTACACAGGCCGATACGATTTTTAACCAGAAACCACAATATATTTTTTCGAAGGTTTTTGGCATTCTGAATACGAAACTGAGGTCCACATTTCTCAATTGGCTCTGGTTTCCGAGATATCCTAACTTATACTTATACTTTAAAATGGCGTTTATGGTTTTTTGATTAAATGAAAAAATTCGATGCTACATAACCTCAAATATAGGCAAAAGTCGCTTTTTTTGTACTTTTAAGTTAGGATATCTCGGAAACCAGAGCAAATTAAGAAATGTGGACCTCAGTTTCGGATTCAGCATGCCGAAAACCTTCGGCAAAGTTTTTTCTGGTTTCTGGGTCAGTGGGTCAACCTGATTTTATCGACCTGTGTTATCGTTGTGGACTATTTTCAAGAAACATATTTTTCTACGAAATCCTAATAAGATTCAAATTTCGTTAGTTGTAACAACATCTGATTAATATTCGGTTTTGCTACCACTCGCTTTGGTGCCCTGAATTTCACCCTGCATCGAGCAACCAATATCCCTCCGAGAAATACAATGAAGAAAATAAGAAGTCCCATAGAAGTCACGATTAGCAGATCACTATTCAAACTAGGTGCTTTCTCTTCTTCGCCTTGACACTCTCCTTCTGTTCCAGTATCTAAACCAGATTTTAAATTTGACTTTTCATCAATGAGACCCGCCTGAAAGAGCCTCAACAAAACTTAATCGAAACGTCTAACATACGGCGAACCAGGCTCCATTTTGAAACTATTACCATTCGTAATAATTGATTGTTGGACAAGCTTCGCAAGTCATTTCTTACAAGTAGTTCGCATATTTTGTAATATAAGTTCAGCCTCCATGTTGCTCAAAAAACATGTGATGTTTCTATGTGCAAGTAAGTAACATCCACATTCTGCTGCAGTCATAACGGACATTTGTGATTTTTTCAGAAGATTTAGAAAAGCGCCTTAGCTTCTATTAAGATACAGTTTGTAGATATTTTTATGAATAATAGGCGACAGTCCCGATTTATCAAAATCATCTAGCGTGTTGAGGGGCACTTAAAATTTTTCTTGAATAATAATACCCGTGCAAAAAGAGTAGATGTAGGAAGAAAAAATCATAAAAGCTTAAACCATACACGCAAAGAGGATCCGCTCTTTCAGTTGCTTAGGTTGGATTCAAACTGATAATCCAAGTATAATGCTAATGACTGACGACATTTCCCACAGGTTCTTCTCGAAGTTTAAAACGCGAGTCAAAAGTGTTATAAATAAAAAAAAAGACTGTAGTCACATTGATTGTCAAAAAGACTTTCCATCTGTTAAAAGAAGTACTTTCCGTCATCAAGGTAGGTACCAATTCATAGTATGTTCTGATTCCAATGGCTGTCGTGTGCTCGGATGGATCAGTTTGATTATAGCATGGAAGTGTAGTTTGACGCACTCCTATCATTTGTATTTTATGACTAATAAGTTTATGGTTTAAACCATTTACATCTCTTGAACATGTACCTGGGTTTTCATATTCAGAAAAACTTTCTTGACCCGAAAATTAAGTGCTTTTGAAAATATTTCAAGGATCGCTACTTCAAACCCTGAAGCGTCAATAGGATAGCCTGAACTGTTGAATTGTAGATAGCATGTAGGGGGATAGGGATAAACGTTCACTTTTAATTTAGTTCCATGCAAATTCTGCAGTTTTTCAGGAAACAAACGACTTGTTGATATATAATTTTCTCGCCCATAAACATTGGTAAAAGGATTTAAAAAGTGCAAAGTGGGAGGAGGTTTTGTCACGTTCTGAAGGCGAAGTATTTCAAGGACTGTATAGTCAAGAAACTGATTTAACCACATGTAGTGCAGTGCATCCTCAAATTTCTTATTCTTTGCAGATGAGAGCATTATCATTAAACACTTGGGTCGAATACTTCCCAGGGATAAGCGATTTAAAAAGTCAGTGGCAACTTTAAATCTTAAAAATGCATTATTGTCTCTTGAAACAAGAACGATTACAGCTCACGATAAGTGTCGATGACGAAATTTCTTTCGAAATGTCGTCCACATAACGTCCATATTGTTTTACGATGGTTTTACATAAAACGAATTTACTTCAGTTTTTTCTGAAAACGGATTAAGAATGCCAGTATGAAGGTACCAAACGGAAGGGGTCTTATCCACTGTTTTTTTGAAGGTATCCTAGCAACCAGTTACACTTAAAATTATCGCCTAAAATCAGTAGCGCAAAACCAAAGTTATCATTAATCACGATCTTTTGAATATATAGGTCACACAATAGCTCACTTATACGCATACATTTCCAGGAGCTATTTTCTTCTATTACCCCTGCAGTGAAAATATCTTTGTTATTGACATTGATCCTTCACTACAGGCTAGTAAAAAAATTCTAGATAAATAAAGGGCATTAAATTATAATATTTAATTTTCTAATATTAACGAATATAATTTTATTTACCTAAACATCCTTTGTAATTATGTGAAATATTTATGATAAAAGAATGATAAAATGCTTTATTTTACGTTAAGCGATGATTTTTTAGAAAGTCATAAGGAAGGATGTTTGAGCATCAATCTGTACAATCAATCAGTACAGTTTTAAATCTTGAATTTTTGAAATTGAAAAATTTAAAGTTTCAAAGAATAAGATATTTAATTCTGTGAATATTTAACAATTTAAAGGTAATAGTATTCAATAACAATGAAAAGTCTTTTAAAAAGTTCGTGCAATCAAGAACAATAGCTAAATTATTATTTATTATTATACCATTGCACCATTTTTCAATTTAGGGTATGCATGTATCACTGTTATCAATTTAAATGATAAATAGTTGTTTGAGTTTTTTCTTGTTTTTTTTCACCTTAGATGGTTAATTTTGTTGTTTGAAATCTTGCCTACAATTATGTTCAGATAGCTCTTGTTAAAGCATAGTTTTGGCATGTACGGAATCGTTAATTAATTTATTGCGCTCCTTAATTGTAGAAACTACTTTTTATACTTTATACTGTTTTTCTCGTATCAACTTTTACTAATTTGATTATTAGTGAAATTTCATAAGAACATTGAAAATGTTCTCCTTTTATTAAATATAAAAAATACCTTTTTGGTAATGAGATTTGGGTCAAATAATTTATGAATTTAAAAAGCTTTCGAAAAATTGCAAATATTATTTTTAAAAATCAACTTTGTCGATTTATGGGGATATAGAAATCTATTTGTATTAGATAACATCCTGTTTTGGTACATTAGAATAAATTCTGGGCTTTCCAGGAAACTAATTCTAAAAAACTAGTAATAAATATTACCCTGGTAAAAACAAGATCAAAGATTTATTGGTAAGGCTAGAAAAGAAAAGTAAGGAAAAGAAATTTATATACAGTCAAATCGTTAATCTAATGAAAAATTGAAGTTTTTCGATTGATGAGCAAATTCTTAAACAATAATTGTCAATTAAATTCAAAAAAATCCAGAGAGTGGGATGATCAAACGAATTTTCAAAAGAAATAAGGACTACCCTATTAAAATCAAAAACAAAAAGTTATTAAAAATGGTAGAAATAAGAAGTTTATACGCAGTAGAATCAAGAAAAGATTATGCAACTTGAAAAATGTTACTTGATTTGAAAATTGTTTATCTTGAAAGGCACTTGAAAACAAGGTCCTAACTATGTAACATAAATGATGTTTCTATAAGAAATTGAAAAATCAGAGGATGAGCTCACAGAAGAAAAGAATAAATCATTTCATCAAATCAACCTTTGAACTGTTGGCCTGGGATGAGCATCTAAATACTACAACGTGGAAATACAGAAAGATAACGGAAAAAAGTATGTTTACAAAGTGAAGAATGGAGAGGTATTCGAAATGATAAAAGAAGAAAGAAGTTAATGCCATGGGCTGAAAGAAGAGACACTTCAGCAGGTTAGTAGGATACATAGGTTAGAAACAATTTCAGAAAGCAAAAAGGACATCGAAAATGAAGACAAAAACCAGATGTCTAACTAGACAGAAATATTCAGTAAATATCAAACCAACCATCATATTATTGGCTCTAGATCAACGGAAAAGTATTAGATATGATAAAAGCAAAAAAAAACGTATGCGGAAAGACAAAGAACAAACCTTATGTTAATAGGATTTATCCTTAACTGATTAGGAACAATCTTAGAAAGTACAATCAAATAACGAAAATGCAGACAAAGACCAGATGCTGTTACACGAACTATACATTATGCATGTTTAGCAGTTATGAGAAAATAAAAAGATTAGCTCAGAGAAGAAAGGAATGAAAACTTGCATCAACCCAATCTTCGGATTGTTGACTCTGAATGAATCCTCTTTGAGACCACCCCGTCTTTCAGATTGCATTAAAAGTCAAGCATCAAAAGTAACTTTTCCCCTTTCCTCAAGCTATCTCTACCCATAACTCATTATTTCCTTCTTGAAACTATTTTCTATCAATACTTTTTCCACGAAATGAACTAAGAATCGATCACCCCTTGCATTGGTCCTCGCAAGCTTCACTTCACCTTAGTACGTAAATACGCAGACCGTAGACTCGTCGAAGATCTTAGCTTGTATCGTAGTGTGATATAGTTAGACTGTGGGTTTCATGGAAGTAGAGGAGTGGTATAGAGAGATCCCAATAGTGGTGGTGATAGGGAATGGTACTGCACTGGTGTAAGTGGATGGATGCCGTACTCGTAGAGTGTATACGCGGACGGTCTTAGCGGTATCTTGGTTCTCCCTGGCGCTGTCCGGAGAGAAACTGCGAGGGTGTGGGAGAGGGGGTGAACAGCTAAATACCTCAGGATTGTTACTATTGCCACCCTTCCACCCCTTCTTCGCCTTTGCAACCACCCTCCCCCCTGATGGGGTGGAATGGGTTAATGCTATTGATTCACGTGCACAAGGCGCTCGGCTACAGCGAAACAGCGTCGGCGGCCACTGTTTGACAGTAACGGATCTCTGTGCTTGGTTGAGTATTGCCATGAGGTTGTTGCTTTGGGAGAGGAAAGGGGGAAACTAAGGATGATGGTAGCGGAATTACAGAATACATCCAGCAATCCTCTCCGCACCTATCACTCAGTGATAGCCGAAAAGTCTTTACTGGACTTTGGAGGATGTATAGATTAGTGGTTAGGGCACTAATCAGAATTCCGAACATTGGAGAGTTTAAGATCTTAGCATTAATGATATTGAGGTACGAAATTGGAGAATTTAATCCTGTGTCATTCAAGAGAACTAAGATACTTGTATTTTCAAAAATCTGTTTTCATTTGTATTTTAAAAGTGATTTCATATGCTTTATTTAAACTATGAGGGTGGAAGATGAAACTTTAAGTCCTTTCTCTTTTTTTGAAAAATGGTTTAGAGCAGATTTTATTTCTGGGATCTAACTGATCTTATTGGTAAGGATTGATACAAATTCCCATTTTATTCTCCGACTGGTGAGCCAATTGACTAATGGAACTGTGACTATTTGCAGCAATTGGGTTTAGGTCGTAAAATAAAAAACTATACAAATTTGAAACAATCCCTATGTTTCGAAAGCTGTCAAGACATAAAGCCAATTTCTGACTGACCCCTGAAACAACCCTCTTCACATTATTAATGCCACTAATTAATCTTGCAAATCCGCTAATAACGCGAAGGGACGACTAAACGAGCCTAGGGAGAACGTTTCCTTTATCTCATTCTTCAAGGAAGGTTAAGACTCTTTTTTTCAGAATTGTAATTATGATCAAAAAATCTCAATCTTGATATAAAGAAATAATTGTGAGAACAAACGTATCGTGTCGTTAAAGAAGAAATAATTGTAATCTAAAAAGAAAATTGTGACAATTAAGCGATTACACTATTTTCTTTTGAAAAAAAAAACACATTTTATAAAAATCCTTTAATGTATATAGCAATATTATTAAATTCATTGAAATCTTTGAAATCTGTTAAAATATGTAGATATCCCTTGAAATTTTTGCAGTCCCTTTCTGATTTCTTTAAAATCTCTGAAATATTTTGAAATAATTTAAAATCCCTTATAAATTAAATAAATTTTACTTCCTACAGTTCTCTATAGATACCTCGAAACTTTTAAAATGCTTTGAATACTTGGAAGTCCTAGCATATCCCTTCAATCTGATGAAATTCTTTTAAGTTTCTTGAAATTTGGCTCCCCCTACAAAATTCTTTGACATCTCTTGAAATTTTTCTAATTTCCCAAAATTCTTTGGAATACTTTTAATTACTTAAAATATTTGTAATCCTTTGAAAGTTTTTTAATTCCTCATATTTTTATAGAAGTTTCTGAAATACCTTTAAAATTCTTGAAATCTTTTGAAACTATAAAAATATATTCAGAAACTTCTAAAATCCTATAATTTTAGACTGATGTTACATTTAAAAACTATTATTTAACATTAAAATTCATTAGAATTGTTTGGATGAAAAAATTTCTTTTCTGGAAGGACGCGAATTATAAACGAATACGAGCTTTATCGAAAACTAAAGAAAATTTAATTACCATGAATTTGGGTACAAAACTTTTTTATGCATGAACCCTTTAAGATTTTAATTATTTAAAGTAAATTTAAATCATTAATAAATTTAATAATTTAAATACGGTTGATTATACTAAAATTGCAACCATTCAAATTGAAATAAATTATACAATTACTGAGCTTATTATTTCAGACCATTTAATTTTTATCTAGTTTTATTTTAAAGAAGACCATTTTGAACTTTTTAATTTAAAATGGTTTATTTTTTAACACTACATTCAAAATTATTATTCATTCCTGTTATCTTCGTTGTAATATTTTTCAATTTTAAATTATTCATTTTTGTTTAATTGGCAACTAAAAATCGGAAATTGTTAAGACATTACGCTGAAAATAAAAAATTAAAGAAAAAAATACAAAACAAAACCGCTATGATCACAATTTTCTAAATCGCACAAATTCGAACCTTTCAATTAGAAATTGTTTTTTAAATGTTGATTTTAAAAGTCTTTTCATTTTTGTGGCTTGAATTTTGGAAATTATCATATTAATTTCTCATAATATTAAATTAATTCTGGAATCATTTTACTCAAAAAAAAGTAATTACATATCCTTTAAACTGGAAGTTGTGAAACTATTAAATATTTCAATTTAGTATTCTACGATTTTCAGGTATAAAAAACAGCCGAATTGGTATATAGTTGGATATAGTTTTTAAATTGTTAAAAAAATGTTCGAGATTTGAATTTAAAACTAAAACATTGTGAAATCGTTTTTTAATAATCCTATAAAATTCCAGTTTCGGGATTAACCTAGTTATCATAATGAGTGCCTTAATTTATTGCTTGTCAAATTTAAAACTTGAACGAAAAATTACATAACATATACATGCAATTTTAAAAGTTTATGGATTCAAAATATCTTATTTTTAAATTTCATATTGCAAAACTCAAATTTTGTCATTTTTGCAAATACAAAGAGCTTCCTGCTTAAAAAGTTCAGTTGGAGGGGGATGATCATCGTCTTAGTCAAAGAGGAAGCTTTATATCCAGGCATTTAAAATTCAGTCATTCCCATTAGTTTTCAATAACTTTGCCATTATTTTCCTAATTTTTTGGTTGTAACTTCAAAAATTGTTAATAAATTTCAAATACTTCTGGTAAGTTTCATGTAATTTTATTAAGACTGAAACTTTTCCTCTAAGTTTCTATAATAAGTTAAAGTTCATATGAAAATATACCACTATTAACCTTTTTGTATAATCAGTAAAACGTTTGTTTGAATCAAAAGAACATTCATTTGAGCCTATACCAAAAATGAAATTTCTTTGGTTTTAATCAAATTTGTTTTAGTTGAAAAAAGACGTGCTTGAATGAAATAAGCGTTTTTTAAATATTATATCAAAAGAATTTTTATGGCCAATTTAAATTTCTTTAAATAAACAATGGCATGTTTAAATCAAATACATGTGGTTTAAGTCCAAGAAATATTTGTTTGATTGAATAAAATATTTGTAGATCCTATATTACGGACAAAGTTTGATTTTTAAAAACATATTTTTTATTTTAAGATACTATATTGCTGCTGATTATTGAACATTTGATCGTACCAGATAAGGAGGTGCTAATAACATGCAAATAATTCACTCTGATTAGAACCCCTTTGTCACTAGAATTAGCGTAGTGAATTTTCTTCCTTCGGACATAATGAAGTCGTGCTTAGTGAGCAAGTACATATTATAGCGTGCAATGCATGCAAGCATGCAATTCATCATGCCAACCTTCAGTCTGGATCGATGGCAATTCTGCTTTCCAGCCGGATATTCATGTCAAATGTATGGTTGTCAATTGCTCAGGTAATAACAGGAATTTAGATCAATTTAGTTACTATGTAATTGTTTATCATCCATAAATAATACTCCTTTTATCGCACCCCAACCCATCGTGTTTAGACCGAATCTAATTCATTGACCATGTCTTCGAATATCATACAAAATTTTTCCATGTATAAATTATTTAAGAAGGTTTTTTAATTTATTTATAAAAAAATTCAAATAAAAGCCTCAAGCATATTTGTTGTTCGAAACTTGGTAGAACTTTGAAAAATCTATCGGGTAATATTCAGGGACTTCTAAAAGGGTACCTTTCATCACTCTAGATACTCAAAGATCGGTTTCGAGACGTTCGAAAACTTCACGTTATTTTGAAAACCTTTTTTAACCTTCCACTTTTTAATCATAGAACATCACTCAAAGTTTGAAACCTCTTTGTAACGCCCCCCTACCGCAACAAATCAAATATTTTCTTTGATTTCATTTGATAAACGTGTAAAATACAAAACCAAATATACAAAACATACAATTTTAACCGGCTTCGAAGACTAAAATATTCTCAGAAGAGGAGAAATTATTGTATAGAAACCATACCGAATCAAATATAAAACGTTAAGGAATAGTCGAATTTTTGGATATAAAAGAATTGACTTCAACCACAAACAGTTGTCTTATTAATCAATTAGTCAAATTTTTAATGAAAAAAGACGTATTTTTAGCAAATAAGTTGCATTTTTGAACAAGAATGATGACTTTTCAACAAATTATTTGACCTAGTTAAATTTTCTAACTACAAAGATGAATTTTCGACAAACAGTTCCATTTTTAACAAAAAAAATGTAATTATCAACCAAACAAATGCACTCAAAACTTGATGAATTGATAGTTAAATTTCAACCTACAAAAGGTAAATTTTTGTTTCAAAAGGACGAATTTTTCATAAGGAAAAATTTACTATGAACGAAAAAGTTCAACTTTTAACCGAGTAGTGGAATTTTCCATAAAAAAGAATAATTCTCAATGAAAAATGTAACACATCATTGATTTTTTGACCAAGAAAATAATTTAATTTTAATCAAAATCAGTTTAACTTAACTAAAAAATACCAATATTCCACAAAATAGGTGAATACTTAATCAATAAAAGTAGACTTTTAACTAAATTATTAAATTGTGAACTACAAAAAAGAACAATTTCTGCCAACAAAATATGAAATTTCGAAGAAAAATGACATATTTTCAAAAAAACGATTCAATTTTTAAGCAAAAAATATGAATTTATGAAAAAGGGGTGAATTATCAACAATAAATATAATTTGGAACAAAATATTTGAAATTTTATTTAAAAACTATCAATTTTTAACAAAAAACGTAATAGTGATAATCGTAGTTAAAAAAATACTTCAAAAAAGAATTTCAATGAAAATAGTTCAACTTATAAAAAAATATGCATCTTTAAATATTAATATTAATTTGTCACAAAGTAGTTCAACTACCAACTAAATAATAGAATTTTTAAATAAAAAGATCGATTTTCGACTAAAAATGGACTAATGAAGTTATTGCTGAAACATATGGAATTTTAAATAATATAATTAATTTTTTATAAAGTAGTTTAAAGTTCAACCAAGTGATTGAATTTTCAGCAAAAAACGATCAATCCTCAACCAAAAATATAATAGTTAAATTTGAAATTTAGAAAATATATTTGTAACTAAAAAAGACAAATTTTCATCAAAATATTTAAATTTTCAACCAAAAATATGGACCTTCAGATATTAAAATAAATTTGGTATAAAATAATTTAACTAACAACCAATTAATAAAACTTTTGAGATAGAAAGACTATCAATTTTCACAAAAAAATGGAATAGTTTAATTTGCAGTTGAAAGATTGCTTTTCAAACAAATAAAAAAATCATCTTTAATGAAAACAGATAAATTTAAAAAAGATGGATCTTTGAATGATAAAATCAATTTTTTATAATATAATTAAAACTTCTAGAAAGTAATTAAATTAAAAAAATTAAATAAAGTAATTAAATAGATTTTCAACTACAAATAAATACAAATTTTCATCAAAATAACAAAAATTTCGACGAAAAAGACGAATCTTTACGTAATAAAATTAATTATTTATAAGATAATATATATTTTAACTGGGTTATTCTATTTGAAACTAAAAGCATTCAATTATTAAGCAAAAGCAAAAGTTATATTTGCAGTTGAAGAATTTGATTTTTAACCCAAAAAAATACCAATTCTCATCAAAACAGTTAAATTTGCAACTGAAAAGATGAATCTTTAAATAATATAATTAATTTTTTATAAAGCAGTTCAATTATCAACCAATTAATTACATTTTTAACTACAAACGATAAATATTCAATAAAAAATGGAATGGACAAATTTGCAGTTGAAAAGATTGATTTTTAACAACAGCAAAAAACTAATTTTCATCAAAATAGTTGCATTTTCTGCCACATAGATGGACCTTTAAATGATAATATAATAGTGATAATAATATGTATTTTTTATAAGCTAGTTCAAGTATCCACCATGGAATTGAATTTTCAAAGGAAAACGATCAATTTTCAACAAAAAATGGGATAGTTAAATTTATAGTTGAAAAAAAATAGATTTTCTACAACCAAATTTTTCTTATAAAAATAGTTTAACCTCCGATTATGGGGTTAACCTTGAATGTGAATTAACTCATTGTAGCCCACTCCGCTTTTGTTTGTTCACGCTTGACTGCTCGCCTGAGTGACAACCGCAGAACCCGCGGCCCCCGCGCAGTTCCTGTTATACCTACCTACGGCGCGGCTTCAATTCTCGGAATGGCTATAGAAGGGAGGGCTATTGAAGTGTTTTACTGTAGTTATATTTGCAGTAGAAGAAATCGATTTTCAACCCAAAAAAAGAAGAATTCTCATCAAAATCGTTTAATTTCCAAACAAAAGGTGGATCTGCAAATAATCAAATTAATTTTTAAAAAATACAAAAAATGAGATAGTTAAATTAAAAGTTAAAAAATTGATTTTCACCGAGAAAACAGAGAAATTTCTTGAAAATAGAGATGATTTTGAACAAATTCGAGATTTTCTTGGAACGTAGGCAGACATATACCAAATTTATTAGAAATTAAAAATGTCATATAAAAAGCTTTAAGAGCACGCTATTTTTTATTCGAGATTCTCGATCTCCATTAAGTTTTGAGTTAATCTGTAAACATCTTTCATTAAAAACTCGAAGTTTCTCTAAATCTTCTCGAATGCATCACTATCAGTGAAACCGATAGCTGAACAGGTTTGTAACAAATGAACTATTTTCGTTAAAAAAAAAAAAAACGGAGAAAATGAGTATTTGCTTGCAAAAATTGTTAGTGATAAAAATTATTGATTATTTAACCATTTTTTATATCAAATAAGGTAGATTCCCCAGTATTTGTGATGGTGCCAATAATCGTGAAACTTGGTTTTAACTTAAATATATTGTATTAAGAAATGTGTTTAGAGAAACATTTGTTGGGAACGATTGAAAAATCCCAAAAAATATAATTTTCACAACTATCGAATTTTCGAATTTGAAAATTTTCGATTAATAAAACAATTTTCATCGAAAATCATTTTTTTTTATATAGATATATAAATTCGTTTATATGGGGTCAACAAATTTTTTGTTCTTTTTAATCAAATTCTTTATTTGATCTTAGTTATTTGATTTCAATAAATTTTTAGTTACATCAAATAAATTCATAATTTAACTTAAGTAAAGGTCTTGTTTAATTAACAAATTGATTGATTTAAATGAAGTAAAGACTTTGTTTTACAAATTTTATTCCATTTTATAAATATATTTAATGCATGCAATTCTTTATTTCAATGCAACAAATTGTATTTAACAAATTATTTCTTTTAAATAACAAGCGAGATAGTTTTTATTTATAAAAATTATATAAAACTTTTGTTAATCATTGCCATAACTATACTTAAATAATTAATAATACGTTTTAGTACAAAAGTGTTGTAATGTTATAAACAAGTTAATAAACAAGTGTAATTTTTTCGTAATTTGCAATTGTTAGTTGTTGAAATTCACAGTTTTTGTGTAAGATATTCTGACTGAAATTGATGTTCAATTACGATTAGATAAAAACCGTTGCTCTTTCTCAATTCCTTAAATAATATTATAAAAAACTACACACTTTGATAATGTATAAATAAATAGACAAATTTTCTTGCAGAATAAACTGAAAATATCTTTTCAATGCCTGCGTGTTGTCATATTTGGCATTTTGAAAACATGATTTTTTTTATTCAAACAAATTATTATAAGCAAAATGCCTTTTCAGTGACTTTTTGCTGAACTCTTTTTTGACTGAGCAATAACTGTTATAAGTTCAACAATTTCTATAAACAAATGCACAATTTTATATTTTTTCCATGAATAGACTAATTTTTTAAAGGCGTCAACTCATTGCTGCCATGATTTTAATTTTGACCAATTTCTTTTATTTATTTGAACAATTATTACAAACAAATGCGCTTGTTTATCATTCATCCATGAATAGACTTAATTGCTTATATTTTTGTTGATTCCGTGAAAAAATCGATCCTATTCATGGAAAACAGATAAAAATAGGTATTTGTTTATAAAAATTGTTTGATTAATTAAAATTTGCTATCAATTTGAAAACTATGACAACGAAAATAGTTTTTAGGACATTTCTAATTGATTCCTTATCGACATGTGCATTTGTTTATATAAAATTTTAAAATAATTACCAGTTATGGTTCACTCGTAAAATATGACAGCAAAAATTAACTGAAAAGACATTTTCAGTAAAATCTATATAAAAAATTAAGCCTGTTTATTCAGACATTAGCAAAATATATATTTGCACAGACGGATTATTTAAAAAATTGCAAAATAGCAGATATTTTTCAATAATCGTAATTGAAGATCAATTTAACTCATATTTTATACAAACACTATGCATTTTAACAACTAATCATTGCAAATAACGAAAAAAATACACACTTGTTAATTAATTTGTTTATAACATTATCAACCTTCTTTTTAATCAAGAACATTATTAATTATTTAAATATAGCTATGGTACTCATATAAGTCCTGTTTTACTGAAATTGAGCATCTTCAGAGCAATGACACACTTGTAAAGTTTTAAAGAAACAGAACACTATATTTGTTATTAAATAAAAAATTTGCAATGACACGTTATACCTGTAAGCCTTAATGTCATTTCGAAAAATAATATATATTAAAAGAAGTCATAAATTGAGCTTTCGAGCGATTTTAGTCCAAAAAAGTGTTTTGGCACACTCCCCCCCCCCCCCCCCCCCCCCCCCCCAGATCGCTTTTCTGAATCCACGCCTGTCAAAAATGGCATCTTCTGGAGGATGCACTTTCTCATCAATATACGACACCCTCAGCCCTTGCAAGACCCATCCTCCCTTGTCCTTTGGAAGGACATCGTAACCAGTGAACCTAGCAGATAGAGTATAGGGGTTGTTCTGGGAGCCGATCCGGGACGTGTGCCGGGCAGGCAGGAATACGAACGCAGTCGGGAAAGGGAAGATCTTTCAAAGTGAGAGAGACAAAATGAGAGAGGATTCCTCACCAAAAGAGAGAGAGAGAGGGGGGAGTGAACATCTCCGAAAGGCTTGGAGATATAGATATATAGAGTATATATTCCAGAGGGACGAAGCTTGCCGGTGTTAAGAGGACTGGGTTCGGGACTCGGTATGGGTGGCGCGGGGGTTTCACAGTTGGAGGGAGTACCGTTAATTCCCCGATACAATGCTCATATCACCTTCCCCACCCTGACCGGCCACCCACCCACCACCCACCGCCCCTTGGACGTTCCTTGTCTTACTGGCAAACTTAATCGATATTTCACAGTTTCTTACCCCCACTCCACCATCACGGCAGCTCGTGTCCGGCCGCAGAGGGGTGGCAAGGCATCTTCCTACCCTCCAATCGCACTTGCGAGAGCGGCTGGAAACTCTCAAGTACCTGTGTATATATATGTGCATGAGTTTGTGTAGATACATTTATGTGCGTGGGTTTGTGTGTATCTATTATTTAAAGTGTATTGTAAATTTATGCGTATCTATAAACTTATGTGGATTCGAATTTTAATGTGTCGGTGTTTTTTTTACCTATGTATAGTCATGTGGAGATATGTTCATATGTGTGTTGTGTCCTCTGGTATATTTTAAGAGTGTGAATGCTACCATAATTTATACGATATCGAGTGATGTAGGATATGTGTCCGGAAAATATCCGATCTTGTGCTCTTACTTTGTACCTATTTGTGCTATTGTCTAACTGCGTATGGGTCACATTTCAGGATGACGGAACGCACCGAACAGAGAAGGTCCATTGCATTTCGACAAAATCTTGACCGTTTATATTCGGAAACCATCACTAAGATTCCGAAAGCAATTTAAAAGTGGACGTACTTGAGCGGAAAATGACCCTTGCTCTGGCAGGTCTGCAAGAGCCAAAACAGTTCAAAATATGGAATTAATGCGAATGTTAATTAATATGAAAATCGTTGTTTAAAATTGAGGGAGGTAGTGGGAAACCTAGGTATTCCAAAATCTATTGTTATGGAAATTTTGAACTTGATTTGCGTAGAAGTGGCGAGTGCAACCTAGACTAGGACAACGGACCTGCCTATTCATCGTATCTTATTCAGCAATTTCTGGTGAAACATGGCCTTACACAACTTCGGTAGTCCCCATAGAAGGATCGCTGATCGCTAATTTTGATGGCAGCGACCTTCAACTATGGGAGAACTTTAAAGAGAATATCACCGCCATTTACTAGAATTACTTTTTACTCCAGGTAGACCACAAGATCGGATACTTTCCGGACAAGCCTAGCATTCTTATACCCCGAAATTGACAAAATGAAGATAAAGACCTAAGAATTTAGGATTAAGTGTTTGATATTACAAAATTATTATTTTTAAAGACTTTTCTCAAGAAACCAGTTGCTGTGAAAGTTGGTACACTCTTGAACATTAAAACCATAAGTTATTTATTTTTACCAAAACAGATGCACTTTGAATTTTTATTAGGACAACTGAATGTTTAATTAAATACTTGGAATTTCTACCTCAAAGATAAATTTTTAACCGAGCTGAATTTTAAACTAAAATTACGAATTTTGTTAAAACATTTGGGTTTAAAAAAAAAATACATTTCAACTGAATAGCCTCAGACAAATAGCATCAGACAGGCAATCTGAAGGACCTGGGCTCACATGCCAGCGGAGCTAGATAGCATTTTTTCACAATCTTAAAAGTAATCAATATTTTAATGATATTAAGACTAGTTGACAAAACCAATAATATCTAAAATGATTAAACAGCCGATATTTAAAAAAAAAATTAGCAAAACTTTTTTTTATTTGATGAATGACAAGCTCCCGACTATTTCTTCACTACATTTCGATTATTTTAATCATTATTTTATGTTTCAGCATTTTTGTCCCTAGTCATGAACAATCACTATTTGCCGGGATAAATAGTACAGTTAATGAATATCAAAAGTAATTTTTTTCTATCATATTTTGCAATTTCTTATTCAAATTTGTAAAACATTTTTCCACAAAATCATGAAAAGTTAGTATTTTCTGAAATTATCGATACAGTTAACGTATGTTAATAATAATGTTTCTTCTTCAGGATATTTGGCAAATACCAAACAATTTTTAATCGTTTAATCAATTTTTTGTCATTAAATCGTGAAAAGTTAGTATTTTCTAGAACTAAAGCCATAGTTAATGAATTTTAAGAGTTATATTTTTTGCGAAAGACAGTTTGTCATTATTTAAATAAAGAATATCACTTGATGGAATTCTATTGACGTCCAAAAACATAAAAGTTATTCTCAACTAATGAAATTAATTATAAAAAGTAGAATAATGGATATTCTTTTTATTTTTTAACTTAAAAATAATTCTTTATCACCGTGAAGTAATATTTTACTTTAATTATAATTTTTTGCAACATGAAAATGGTTTCTAAATATATGATCGTAATACGTAAACATAAAAATATGAAACTAATTAACTTTTTATAAAAACTGATCTATAAAGTTAACTTTATAGTGTCAAACTATAAGAAAAATAAGCATTATTTGGATAAATTAGACCCTTGAAATTCCATAAAATTTTTTTTAATATTTGAAGATATTTGCATATTTTTTTAATTTCTGTAATTATTTTAAAATATCCTCAAATATGTACAATCCTGTATGAAATAATTCTAAAAATTAAAAATTCAGCGAAATGATCGAAAAACATCGAAGTTTTAAAATCTTATGAAATTTCCTAAACTTCTTAAGAATCTTTTTAAATTTATGAAATCCTACGAAAATCCTTAATTATTCTGGAATTTATAGAAATATTAAAGAGGTTTAGAGGTTTTTCATATCTATTGAGATTCCAAAAAAATCCTTTAGATTGTAAATGTAAATTACATTCCTTGGGAATCATGAAAAATACCCTAAAACCATTTAAATTCTATGAAATTCTTTGAAATTCTTATAAAGTTTAAAAAGTTCTTGGCAAATCCATTACATTTTTTTAATTTCTTAAAATTCCCTAAAATCTTTGAAATCATTTTAAATCCTAGTCCGCTTCTGTAAAGATTACATACAAACTAAATTCACGAAAAAATCAATAAAATAAGAATTTTATCCGGGTAATAATTTTGTAAAATTAATTTTATTATAAGGAATAATAATAAAATTTCAGTTTTCATATTTAATGCTGCGAGAAAGCAGATCTTATATTATTATTTTGACACACAAAATATCGTAAATGGTTCATATTACAATATTGTAAGAAAAAACAAAAAATCATAATTATAAAAACAATACATTATTTTTAACTTATTTGAATTAATATAAATAGAAAACAAATTTCATATTTATCTGAAATACTTTCTTCTATTTAATTCAAAATCGAATAATTCCAACTTTTTGATTTTCGCATTCATAAAAAGATTATAGGTAATCAGCATTGGACTAAATAATATCAAAATATTCAATGATTTATTGTTAAAAATAATAAATTATATTTATTACCTAAACTTTTAGAAAAATACTTCGAAATCCCTTGTCATTGTTGAAATACCCTAAAATTTTTTATGTAATCGGAATTCCTATAAAATTCCTGATATCTTAGAAATTCTTAAAAACTAATTTAAATCTTTGCAAATTCTGCGAATCTCTTTGGTGATTCGTTTAAATACTTTAAATCACTCGAAATTCCTTGGAATACCTTATCCTTTATTAAATTCTTTAGTGTCGTTTCAAATTTTCTTATTACTTTAAAATCGCCTGGAAATGTTTGAAAATCTTTTCAATCCTGTAAAATTCCATAAAATGTTTCGGAAATCCTTAAAATCCGTAGAAATATTTTTAAATCTTAAAACCCAATAAAATCCTTCAGAATTAGTTTAAATGTTTGGAGATCCTACGAAAACCTTTTAAAGCCCTTAAAATCCGTGGAAGTCTTTCGAAACCCTTTGAAACCCCTTAAAATCTCATGCTGTGCTAAAAAAATCGTTGAAATCTTATGAAATCGTAATGAAATCTGAAAAGAACGTATAAAGCCCATGGAAATTCTCTGTAATTCCTTAAAATTCTTTCAAATCCATGGATGTTTTTGAAAAGTTTTAACTCTTTTGGATATTTATAAAATTCTTCGAAATTTATAATTCTAAGATGGATAAATAATAACAAACGATAAAAAAAATCATTATAGGAAAATCACATATACTTACACTGAATTTCCTGTAATACTGTTTTGATAAGGAGAGATCACAAGGACTGTACAAGATGCTTAACATCTAATTTTTCTTTATTCTACTTCTACTACTATTTCAACTTCCATTTTTACTTTTTCTACTGCGACTTTTTATTCTAGATCTGCGTTTACTTCTGTTTCTTAAGTTCCCATTCTACTTCTGCATTTGCTGGAACTTTCGGCCCAATGACAGGAAAACTGCAGAAACCCATTGTTTAGTGTCAAAATGAATTTTCGACAATTCTAAATTTTCAAGATAAAAATACTAGAAAGTGAAAAGTTTCTAATGAAGCACCTTAAAGGCTGAAAAGATAATATGTAGGACCTTAACACTTAAGAATTTTGAATCCGACTTATATTTCATCCTTAAAAACGTCAATAAAAATTTAAATTACTATTTTGTAACAAATAATTTAAAACCTATGTAATTATTTTCTATAGTTTCATAATTTTCTTGACATTGTTTTGCAAGTTTTCACATTTTCCATGATTTTGAAACTTTTTGCTACTTTCTTGAAATTTAAGGAATTACAAATCTATTTTGCTAATTGTACTTTCCAGGCGTAAATTTAACATAGACTTATCTTAAACAAATTCAAAAACAATTTCCTAGCCCTACTAAGAAATCCTTAAAATAACATTTCAGCTATTTTCAGCTATTTTTTTTTTTTTTTTGCTATAATAATTCGTAGTTGTACAATTTTCTAATGTTCCAAGTTAAAGAATTAAAAACTTCAAATAAAAATGTCCAAATGCGAACCTTGAAAATTAAAGTTTCCTTCAAGACAATAATTATTTGTGTATTGACTTCTAAAATCAAAGGAAATGAAACCACAGTTTCTTTTGGTAAATTTATAAAAATAAAGCTAATGGTCAATTAAAATAAAATATTTGTTCTCTATACTTTTATTACAAATAAATGTTTAGATTTCTTTATTTGTTTGACGTTTGAAATATAATTATTTATTATGTGTATGATCAGTTATACATGATGTAAATTAAAAAATAAATCAAATGATATTTAATAAAAACGTATCAAATATAATCATAAAGAATCGTTTAAGGAAAAAACTGAGCTTTTTATTGAAAATTTATAAAAATTACAACTTGTTTCTATCATCAATGCGAGAACGAAGAAATGTAACTAATTTTATATCAATAAACCATTTTTACGTAATCAATTTCTCGTCCGGTGGCAAGACTTTTTTTTATGTCTGTGTTATCTACGCAAGTAGATGAATTTTCAACAAAATATGTCAGTTTTAAAGTTAAATATTCAAATGTTTTAGAAAAAATTGACTTTTGTAAAAAAAGAAAAATTTTCAATAATAAAGTTAATTTTCAATTAAGAAAGATGAAAGCTAGGACTTTAGTTTCAACGAAATAATTTCATTCAGTTAATTTTATCAACCGCATCCTCTTTAAGAAATATTTTTAGTTATGTTAAAAATATTTGGATGAGATGATTTTGACGAATTTCTAAAGCTCTGAATGCTCTGAATCCTCGAAATTTTAAACCTCGAATTTAGAATTTTCAAAAATTATTAGATTTCACACTTCCTAAATCAGACGATTTCCGAATTTTCGAATAATAGAAAATGATAAATTGCTAAATTTCCAAATTCCTGAAAAAATCGGATTTAATGTGACACTTAAGGGGATGCTATAGTTTTGCCGTATTTTTAAAATCCGAAATATGGAGTAATGACGGGAAAAAAATCACCGAAACAGAAACTTCCGGAAATTTTCGAAATAAAATAAAATGAACAAAAATGTTTATTTTCCAAAATTTAAAACCCCAATTTTCAAATTCCTGAAAATAGTAAATTGGCGAATTTTCAAATACTAATAAATAGTGAATTTCTAAATTTTTAAATTCTCGAAAATAATGAATTACCGGAAGTTTAAATTCCGAAAATAGTGAGTTGAGAAGTTTGCAAATTCCCGTTCCAAAATGAATTTAAAATTTTAAATAATAATTAAAAAATGGCAACGTCATTTTGGATTTTAGAAAAAAAAGAAAACTATAGTCTCAAAAACCCCTTTTTGTATCCTGAAATTTTTATAAATAATAGGTACTACTATAACCTACTTAACACAAATTTTCCGTTTGAGGGGTTACGCCAGTTTCTCACTTTCGAAAAATCGATTTTTTTGGTTTTGAATATTTTGATAGTATGTTGTTCTAAGAATAATTTTCTAAAGTCATATGGCCGTATCATAAATAATTTTGAAATGGAAGCATACTAAGCGCATGGGAATACGCCGAGAGGCGCGACATGAGGCCTACGGAGCTGGCTGAAAAACAGCACCAAGGGATCATGAAGGAAGTTCGGACAGCTTGTAGAAAAGCTGCAGATGAGCAGCAATCATTTTATGAGCAAGAGGAAGGCGAATTGTATAGCCCTCAAATATTAGAAGAACTGTAAGTATGAATCAGTAGTCACAACTTCAAACGTGTTTTTCTCGAAACTACATTTTTTTAAATGGCTGCAGTTGTAACTCGAAAACTAATTAATCGATCAACTTCAAATTCTATACAGGTATTCGGGATATGTTTTTGCATCGGATGAAGCACTATTTTTTTGATTTTCAAATAAATGAAATGTTGCTATGCGAAAAACGCGCGTTTTTTAATGCAAGAACGAAACTTTTTTTCAAAACGCTGCCATTTTTTCAATCTTTAATATTTTCAAGAGATAATGGTTCAACTAATGGAGAATCTTATATAGTTTAAGGAAAAAATTTTATTTTTGATTCTACTATCGGCGAGAAAACTATAGGCATCTGCCTTTGAAGCTTAACAACTCAGTCAAAAAAAATGCTAGCACAACAAAACAACAGTCATTTGAAAGCTAAAAGTGTTCTACGTTAATGAGCGTGAAGACGTTTATGTAAAAAAATTTTTGTGCTTAGCAGACTGAAAAATGTAAACAAAGGTAAGGTTTTTTGGGTACATTTAAGAAGAGTCAAGTTCAGAGCATTATTACTTATACAAGGGGTGATGGAAATTTTTTTTTAAACATTCATGAGTATGAGGAAAGCTGTTGTGAACCAGTTGCAGATGAGAAATTTAAAAAATAATGAAAATTGTTGCTTAAAAGTACAAAAATGTGCAACTATATTATCTTTAGTTCTAATACAGATATTAAAGCGATTTAAACTCCAAACTGTAATGGATAGGCTCTGTATTTATTTTCAATCACCCGTAAGGATGTGTTAGTCTTCTTTTTTGTGAAAATCGCGATATTTTTAGACATTTTTTTGTAGGAAAACAAGTGACAGAAAGCAGGGGGGGCTAGTTTTTTTTTTACTGCCGACCGCTGGTGCCTTTCTTTGACCCGTGGCCAGGTGCTATCCAAGCATTCAGAACTAGGGGCCGAAGAATGGCACCAGCGGTCGGCAATAAAACAAAAAAAGGGCCCCCCCTGCTTTCTGTCACTTGTTTTCCTACAAAAAAAATGTCTAAAAATATCGCGATTTTCACAAAAAAGAAGACTAACACATCCTTCCGGGCGGTTGAAAATAAATACAGAGCCTATCAATTACATTTTGCAGTTTCAATCGCTTTAATATTTCTATTAGAACTGAAGATAACATAGTTGCACATTTTTGTACTTTTAAGCAACAATTTTTATTATTTTTTAAATTTCTTAATTGCAACTGGTTCACAACATTTTTCCTCATACTCATGAATTTTTAAAAATTTTTTCCATCGCCCCTTGTATAAGAAATAATGCTCTAAACTTGACTGTTCTTAAATGTACCCAAAAAACCTTACTTTTTTAAACATTTTTCAGTCTGCTAAGCACAAAAAATTTTTTACATAAACGTCTTCACGCTTATTAACGTAGAACACTTTTAGCTTTTAAATGACTGTTGTTTTTTTGCGCTAGCATTTTTTTTGACTGAGTTTTTATGCTTCAAAGGCAGATGCCTATAGTTTTCTCGCCGATAGTAGGCATCCTGACGTGACCTACAACTGCAGCCATTTTTCCACTTTTTTTAGAACCTCTGCAGCGCTACATATAACTCGGTGTCAGATTAATATTTATATTTCAAATTTTTTAGAATTTTATTTTAAGAGGTACTAAATATAATCGCCAAATTCTAGATTATTAAACGTCATTTTTTTTATACCGAAAAACCCTTGATTTTAGACCCGAGAAACTGGCGTAGCCCCTCAATATTTTTTTGCTTTTCAAGAGAACAAGCTTATTTTGGATTTTTGTTTCAAAACCTTGCGCCTGTTTTGCAATTTTTTAGATGTAAAGGCTCTTTTTATTTTAGTTTATTCAGCTTCTTGCACTCTATCAAAATCCATAAAAAAATGGTCAAATGATAAAAAATGGTTTTCGGGAAAAAAATTATTAAAATTTGTTTTGATGCGTCATATATGAAATTTTTTGTTGAAATTTGAAACTTTGGCAATTTACTATTTTTGGGAAACTAAAAAATCAGCTTTTCAGTATCAGTATTTAAATTAATAAATTAATAAACATGAAATATTCGCTCTTACACTTAAGAGTATGTGATATTTTCAATGGAATGCTGTTTTCCTCTTTTGGTGTTATACAGACAAAGAAATTGTTCAACATTTTGTTTATCGGCAACATCAAAGGCAGTACGGCAAAAGAATTTCTTATTGAAAATCAAACCCACTTCTTAAAAATTGATTTTTTAATTTGAAAAACAAAATCCCACTGAAATTATCACATATTCTGATTTTTAAGAGCAGATATTTCCGCTTTAGTAAATAATGAAGGTTCGACCGACATGTTTATATTTCATTCAAAAACACGTGGTTCATGTTCTGACTAGATCTAGAAGCTTCGCTAAG
>NC_046664.1:53595013-53596872 GCF_010883055.1 Belonocnema kinseyi
ACGAAGTCTAGATTCAGGACGAGATGTTTGAGGACAAGGCCGTAGTCAGGGGGGTTGCTGGTTTGACCTCCCCCTCTCAGAAATTCTTTAAATATGTAGATTATTTTTCTTTATTCTTTCTGAATTTTAATTCAAAACTCTCTAAATTTTTCCACCTTTTTAAAGCTTTAATTTGAGGTTTAATTTGCAGAAAAATTTGATTTAATTTGTAAATTAACAATAAAATTGAAATTGGAAATAAATTGTATTGTCAAATGTACAGATCCCCCGGCGTGAATGACGGCGATATGTAATTTGACGTGACCGTAACCCTTCGCTCGATTTCTGGAAAACAAAGAAAAAAATGACAGAAAAACTTGTCGTGGCAGTCAGTACCTGCTTTAAGTGGCGGACCCTGATGTACATAAATACATATACTCTCCTGTGTGCCACTGCTTACTCCCGCTCTCCACCGAAATTTGTTCTTGCTGTATACTCCCTAACAGCCGAAAATTTTTTCTGGCTAAGGTCTTTTTTGAGGACGAGATGACTATATACAAAGACCAGATGTTCGTCCTAAATCTAAAAGCTTCACTATGGCTATAGCTATTCCCATAGTAAAGCTTCTAGACTTAGGACGAGATGTTCGAGGAGTATAGATAGCTAGACGAAGACTAGATTTAGGACGAGATATTCGAGGACTATATGACAAGACGACGACTAAATGTTCGTCAGAAAATCTAGAAGCTTCGCCATGAATATAGATATATTCAATGCGAGGCTTCTAGACTTAAGACGAGATGTTTAAGGAGTGGATAACTAGACGAAGACTAGATTTAAAACGAGATATTCGAGGACTATATGCCTAGACGACGGCTAGATTTTCGTCCTAAATATAGAAAATTCGCTATGGATATAGATATTTCTATAGTGAAATTTCTAGGCTCAGGAACCGATGTTCGAGAACTAGATGACTAGATTAATACTAGATTTAGGACGAGATGTTTGATGGCTAGAAGACTATGACTCATCCGAAATGTAGAAGCTTCTCTATGGATATAGATATTTCCTTAGCGAAGCTTCTGGACTTAGAATGACATGTTCCAGGACGAGAAGACTAGACGAAAACTAGATGTTTATCCAAAATCTAGAAGCTTCGCTTTGTATATAGATATATTCATAGCGAAGCTTCTAGAATTAGGGCAAACACAAACCATGATCTTTAGCATGGAATAGATCCATCGCCATAGTACCTTGACTTCTTAACTATCTGCCAAATGTATATATTGTAATTTTGCAAGACTTTCCAGAGTTGCTTGTATTAATTTCTATGTATATTAAGATTTGTATATTTATGACCACCGATTTGCAAATATGAATTTGAATATTGTATTATAAGCATCATGATAATGTAGATATCTGCGCTACGCTCCCATTTTTCATCGACATTAGCAGAGCCGCCTTCATCTTCAGTGTAACGAGGGCCGTCTCATTATTGTAATTGGACAATGCGCCTCAATTTTTTTTGTCTTCATTGTTTATTTTCAGCCTCTCTTTCCGTGAAGCGACGCCGGATGGGATGAAAGTGGAAGGAGTTCGTTAACGGTCGACGACGCCGTTGCCGTCTTTCTCGAAAATCAGATCAGGACCAAACTCTCGATCAGATTTCTAGCGGACGCTGGCTTAGGACAAGATCATAAGTATGATAATTAGGGCCTGTGTCATTTACAAACTTTCTGAATTTTCACTATGAAGAATCTCCAGTACAGGACTTGGTATAAAGGAATCCTCCAGGCGTCCAGAAGAAAATCCTTAATTGATATCCGGTTGACTTTTAACATCTTGTCAATTACTTACACTCAACTCCTAATAAAAGCACT
>NC_046664.1:53596972-53610582 GCF_010883055.1 Belonocnema kinseyi
AACATACTTTTAAAACTATTTATTTTTACTCCACCAAAAATTCTTTCACATAATCCAAAAAAAAATTACATAATTACTATAATATATCAAAAATGTGGAACTAAAATTTTAAATTATAAGAATCAAATAATAATTTTGAAAAACGGTTTCTAATATACGATATTAATAATCATCACTGAACCCGTTTCGATTATCTATTTTATAACTGGCACGTGAAGCCACGTGAATTTATAATTGTGCAACTTATATAAGACCCATGTCCCAATAAAGTGCTTAATCGTAAAGAAAAAATTGTAAAGGATTCTTTAGAATACGCACAACACTGAATAAAGGATCAATCAAATTTATCTTGTAACCATGGACCTTTACAACAGATTATGATTCATCACAGCCTATATTTATCATAAGAATCGAAGGAATTTTACAGAAATGAGCCAAATGAACATTTTTATCATTAATACTTGGAGAAGCAGAACCTTTTGGGGCCAAAATATGCTGGTTTTTTTAGAGGAAATTAGGCAATATGTATTTATTTGATTTGTGAAAAAATTACGGATTTATGCGTATTTGGATTTGTTGCTTTGTTCTTCAAAAGAAAACCCTAATGTTTTGATGAAAATATTAAAATTAGATTTTCTAAAAAAAACCCGCACTTATATTTTTGTAAATCTTGTGTTAAATTTTTACTATAATGAGGAAAATATCTCTTGAGTTTTATGCAGGTCATATCTTGCAAGCAACAACATATACGAGAAAATGTTTTTAAAATATTTTTCGCAGGTAAAAAGATTTTACAAAAAGTGCTTTTACTCATTTATGATATGCATCATTTCTTGAGTTTTGACCTTTGGTTGATGTCGTACACATTTTTTGGTATTAAAAGGTCCAAATACATCAACAACGAATTAAATATATTATATAAACAGGGTCATCAAAAAATATCGGACCTCCACGCTTCCTGTCAACGAAAATATGCGTTTTCGAGAGAAATGTTTTTGTCAAAAGTTTCAAGGTTTTGGTCGAGGATCTGAATGGCGACCTTGAAGCTGACCTCTTCGTTGCCCTTTAAGGTGATTTCAAGGTCAACTTTTATTTTTCAAATGGAAACCCCTATTTTTGAAAACGCCAATCGAAAGAACGTAAAATAGCAGTTCAGATCTGCATTAAAGTTATGTGACCCGATGACCTTCGGGGTCATTCCAAAGTCCTGTTAAAGAAACAAGGTCTAGGCGGCTGACCAGCGAAAATATGCGTTTTTAAGAGAAATGTTTCAGACAAAGTTTCAGGGTTTTGGACAAGGATCTGAATGATGACTTTGAAGCTGACCTTGGCTATCCGGATCCACAAACGAACTTTTGTTTGTGGTCTGATGAGACCATTTTGCCTTAGCTAACTGAATCCACATACGAACTTTTGTTTGTAATCTGATGACAACATCTCGCTTCAGCTGGCCGGATCCACATACGAACTTTTGTTTGTGGTCTGATGAGACCCTCAATGAAGTTCGCCTTATCAAGCCGGATCCACTTAGGGTTTTTTATGAACTGATGAGACCTACGATAAATCTCGCCTTAGTCGACCGGTTCTAGATACAATGTTTAACCATTTTTTTAAACGCATATTTTTGCTGATCAGTCGTCTAGACCTTGTTTAGGTTTACACGACCCTGTAATGACCCCGAAGATCATCGGGTCACATGATCTTGATCCATATCTGAACGTTTAATTTTCCGTTCTTTCGATTGGCGGTGTCACACATAGTGGTTTCCGTTTGAAAAATAAAATTGGACCTTAAGATAACCTTGAAAGTCATCGCTAAGGTCAACTTCAAGGTCATCATTCAGATCCTCGTTCAAAACCCTGAAACTGTTGTCTAAAATATTTCTCTCGAAAACGCATATTTTCGCTGATCAGCCGTCTAGAACTTGTTTGAGTTTACACGGCCTTGGAATGACGCCGAAGGTCATCAGGTCACATGACCTTGATCCATATCTGAACGTTCAATTATCCATTCTTTCGATTGGCGGTGTCAAAAATAGGGGTTTCCATTTGCAAAATAAAAGCTTACCTTGAAATAGACGTAAGGTGAACACTATGATCAGCTTCAAGGCTTCCATTCTGGTTCTCGTCCAAAACCCTAAAACTGTTGTCTGAAACATTTCTCTCAAAAACATATATTTTCCCTGATCAGCCGTCTAGACCGTGTTTGAGATTACACGACCACGGAATAACCCCGAAAATCATCGGGTCACATGATTTTGATCCATATTTGAACGTTCAATTTTCCATTCTTTCGATTGGCTGTGTAAAAAATAGGGGTTTCCATTTGAAAAATAATAGTCGACCTTGAAATAACCTTGAAGGTCAACTCCAAGGTCAGCTTCAAGGTAACCTTTCTGATCTTAGTCCAAAACCCTGAAACTTTTGTCTGAAACATTTATCTCGAAAACACATATTTTCGCTGACAAGGGGGGGGGGGGAGGGCGATGACCGATACTTTTTGATGAACATGTATATACCTATATATTTAATTCGTTGTTGATTTATTTCGACCTTTTATTACCAAAAAATGTTTACGACACCAACCAAAGGTCAAAACTCAAGGTATGATGCATATCATAAATGAGTATCAAAATAAATGAGAAGCAAAAAACGTTAGTTGAAATTTAAAAAAAATAAATTTAAATTAAATTTTAAATTAATTTCAAGAAAATTATTATATATAAATTATTATTTATAACAGGCTAGAAAAGGGACCATATAAGGTCCGAAACGTTGCCGATTATATATATTTTTTATATTTAATTCGTTGTTGATTTATTTGGACCTTTTAATACCGGAAACTTTTTACGGCACTCGTTCATAATATCTTGCACGATTTCCAAGAAAATAAAAAATTAAATATTTCTTTTGAATAACTGCAGTTTTTTTCGAAAATCGACTTTGAATATTTTTAGAACAAACACCGCATAACTTCCCAAAGAAAAATTTTTTTCGCAAATCGCAAAAGTACGTATAGCCTAATTTCCTCTACATAGCAACATATTTTTTGTCCCCGAGAGATTCTGCGACTTTGAGTGCAGAACCTGTCTTATTTTAAATGGATTCGGATAACTGTACTTTGGAGATTGTGAATTCTCTTTTATTAAGGCTCCTTCAGGTTCAACTAACACATTATCATCGTATATATTGTGCTTCGCACTTTATTGAATCTATAATACGAATTTTTCTACATTATGATCAACACTATTATATCAAATGTAAATTACATTTATTTCTATACCCCGGCCTGGGATTGTTCATTTATATATTGCAAACTAAAGAACAATTTTTTTAATATGATTACTTAAATATTTGTTTCTTATTTTGTATTAAATTTTATTCTTCCATGCCCTGAAAATGTATGTCATTTTAATAAATATATATTATTGCAATTCAAAATATGCATTGTTATTGAAACAGACGTATATTCATTGTCTTGTTTTTATAGTTCAAAAAATGTTGCAATGTACCAATAAAAAAACAATTTTGTTAATAATCATCTTATTACAAATTGTCTCTCTGCAGCGAGTCTCATCTGCGACTTGTCTCTTCTGCGGCATGCCACATCTGGGGCTTGTCACATCTGCGGAATGTCTCATCTGCGGTATATCACAACTTTCGCATGTCACATATATGGCATGTTAAATCTTCGGCATGTCACATCTACGGCATGCCTCATCTGCGCAATGTCACAACTGCCACATCTCTACCAAGCGGCTTCTCTCCTGCACGGCATTTCTCACTGTGAAAATGACTAAACTGAGGCAAGTCTCCCTGAACTAATTGTCTTGCCGGTGGCATATGTCCTCCAGAAAAATTTGTGGGTTTATATTAAAATATTAAAACTGCAGCAAGCTTACCGGGACTAACGCGGCAAGTTTCTGCGGACTGATAGTCAAATCTGCGGCATCTCTCGCCCGCGGCAAGACTCCCCGGCAGCATCTCTCATTCGGGAAAAATTTTGCCATCCACATCAAACTGGCAAAACTGCAGCAAGTCTCCCACGATTAATTGTCATATTTCCGGAATCTCTCATCAATGGCAAGTTTCCCTAGCGGCATCTCTTTCACAAGAAAAATTTTTAAGCATTTCCAAAGATGACGTAACTGCGGCAACTCTCCCCAGCGGCACCTCTCTCCCAAAAAAAAATTGTTAAGCACTTTTACATATGGCAAAGCTGTGGCAAGTCTTCCGAGAGACATCTCTATCCCAAGAAAATGTTGTAGTCCTTCCAGAGATGGCAAAATTGCAGCAATGCTCCCCAGTAGCACCTCTCGCCCAAGAAAATTTTTTAAGTACTTTCAGACATGGCAAAACAGCGACAGGTCTTCCAAGCGGCATCTATTCCCCAAGAACAATTTTTAAGCACTTCCAAAGATGACGTAACAACGGAAAGTCTCCCCAGCAGCATTTCTTTCCCAAGGAAATTTTTAGGTTCTTCTAAAGATGTCAAAACCGCAGCAAGTCTCCCAGCGGCATCTCTCGCCCAAGAAAAATTTTTAAGTATTTCCAAAGAGGGCCAAAGGGCCATTTTTTGATTGCACTTTTGACAATTTTGTCATTATTTGTGATGATTTTCACAATTTTGTAAGAACTTCTAAAAATTCCAAAAGTGTGGCGAGTCTCCCCAGAGGCATCTCTTTCCCAACAAATTTTCTAGGTAGTTTTACAGTTGGCAAAAATGCTGAAAATCTCCCCAGAGGCGCCTCTCTCCCGAGACAATTATTTAAGTATTTCCAAAGATTAAAAAATTGCGGCAAGTCTCTCCAGCGGCATTTCTCTTCCAAGAAAAATTTTTAAGTACTTCCAAAGATTGCAAAAGTGCGGCAAGCCTCCCAAGCGGCATCTCTCCCCCAAGAAAATTTTGTAAGGACTTCTGAAAATAGCAAAAGTGCGGCAAGTATTCCCAGCGGCATCTCTCCCCCAACAAATTTTGTAAGTAGTTTTAAAGATGGCAGAAATGCGGCAAGTTTCTCCAGCAACATCTCTCTACCAAAAAATTGTTGAAAGTACCCTTGAAATAAAAATAACTAGTCTGAAGGAAATGGCAATGAAAACTCGGAAGAGAGTAAGCTGCAAGTTTCCTTTTTAAGCTTATTTTTCTGTGCATTATTATATTGAATTTTTCTCTTTATTCATATGTAACATATTTAATCTTCAGCTGTATGCCTCTGGGTAGACTTTTTGTAGTTTTACTATGTTTGTATTCACTTACAAAATTTTTTTGGAGGAGAGATGCCGCTTGGGAGACTTGCCGAAGTTTTGCCATCCTGGAAGTACTTAAAAAATTTTCTTGTCAAAGAGATGTCTCTCGGGAGACTTGCCGCAGTTGTTCCATCTTTAAAAGTAATTAAAACATTTTCTTGGGGTAGGCTTGCCGCTTGGGAGACTTGCCGAAATTTTGCCATCTTTGGAAGTACTTAACAACTTTTCTTGGGAGACTGATGCCTCTGTGGAGACTTCCCGCACTTTGCCATTTTTAGAAGTCCTTACAACATTTTCTTAGGAGAGAAATGCTACTTGGGAGGCTTGTCGCAGTTTCGACACCTTTGGAAGTACTTACAAAATTTTCTTAGGAGAGAGATGCCTCTGGGGAGATTTGCCGCATTTTTGCCATCTTTGAAACTACTTAGAAAATTTGTTGGGAGAGAGATGCTGCTGGAGAAACTTGCCGCAATTTTGCCATCTCGGGAAGTACTAAACAAATTTTTGAGAGAAAGACGACTCTCAGGAGACTTACCGTAGTTTTGCTTTCTGTGAAAGTCCTTAAAGATTGTTCTTGGGAGTGAGATGCCGCGGGGGAGACTTGCCGCAGTTTTGCCATCTTTAAAAGTCCTTACAAAATTGTCTTGAAAGAGAGATGCCACTTGAGAGACTTGCCGCCGTTTTGCCATCTTTGGAAGTGCTTAAAAAATTCCTTGGGAGAGAGATGCCTCTCGGGAGACTTGCCGCAGTTTAACTATCTTTGGAAGTGCTTAAAAATTTCATTGGGGGAGAGATGCCTCTGAGGAGAATTGCTGCATTTTTGCCATCTTTAAAACTACTCAGAAAATTTTTTGAGGGAGATATGCCGCTGGGGAGACTTGCCGCAGTTACGTCATCTTTGGAAGTGCTTAAAAATTTTTCTTGGGGGAGATAGGCCGCTGGGGAGACTTGCCGCGGGCGAGAGATGCCGCAGATGTCCTCAGAGACTTGCCGCAGTTTTTCCACTTTGATTTGGTCTTAAACATTTCTCCGCGGATAAGAGACACCACTGGGGAGACTTTACGCAGGTAGGAGATTCCGCAGATGTCACAATTAGTCCCGGGAGACTTGCCGTAGTTTTAATATTTTAATATGAACCCGAAATTTTTTTCCGGATGAG
The DNA here is from genome assembly GCF_010883055.1 of Belonocnema kinseyi. Lineage (NCBI taxonomy): Eukaryota > Metazoa > Arthropoda > Insecta > Hymenoptera > Cynipidae > Belonocnema > Belonocnema kinseyi. Next base: position 53,603,378 of record NC_046664.1, read on the forward strand.
AGAAGCCACCAGGAAGATAATTAGTACAGGGAGACTTCCCTCAGTTTAGTCATTTTGACAGTGAGAAATGCCGCTTGGGAGAGAAGCCGCTGGGAAGAGATGCATCAGCTGTGACATGCTGTAGATGAGACATGCCGTAAATGTGACATGCCGCAGTTGTGACTCGTCGCAGAGAGACTTGGCGCGTGTGACATGATATGGACCCTTGTAGATACAATTCAGGCGACAATTTTTGTTAAATAAAAAGTCATTGTAATTTTTTTCACTTGTTTCAAAAAACTTAATTTTTTGTGCACAACTTTCGTTTATTAATTTTTTTGCTTCTCTTGTATCATTTCTTGAAGAAAAATCATTTTTTGTTTACAATTTCATTTTTTAAGGTTAAAACTTAATCGAAAAATGATGAGTTACAACTTTCTAGCTCCTTTTTGGGTAAATAAATTTTGTCTATTTTTTCTCGTAGCTTCTGTCGTTTGCCTGGAAAATTTCATTATTTTATTTTTAATATTGTTTTTTTACGAATTTGTAGATTTTTTTGGTTTCATGTCAGCTAGGTGGCAATTCACTACCACGAATTTTGATATTGATCTTTTAGAAAATAAATAACGAATATATATTAATTAATTTTGTTTAAGATTAATGATTTCTTCTGGCATATGTATTTTATCTACAATTACGGCGTATAAAGATAGGATGTGAGAGAAAAGTGGCTAGGCGATAGGCAACGAACTTAAAGAAGGATGGTGGTGTATAAGGAGAGGGGAGGGGATATAATATTATCGTTATATGAAAAAGGTAAGATAAGGTAAATTTGGTGGGAGAAGGAAGAATGCTGATATGATGGCTTGAATATGTACATTCTGGAGAATGGGGTGTGAATGAGAAGAATGGGTAGGATGGGGATTTGATAGAGAAGTGCAGGAGTGCCTGAGGATATGTGAGGATATGAGTCTAAATTTTAAAAGCAGCCACAGCGAAATAGTTTTATTATATTATATGGAGAGATTTAAGTATGGAACGAATTTGGAAAATTGTTGAAAGAAAAGTGCGTCATTTTTTAAAAATAAATTTTAGACATTGAAATTTAGATTCATATCTGAAGAATATAGTAGTAAATTAAATTTTTAAGTATAATTGAATACAAAACTAATAACTATTTGTTCACTTATTTGTGCAGTCTGTGTATTTGTATTTTAGTAAAAAGTTTTTTAGATTTGTTTAGCCTAATTCATTGTGAGCTGTTCTAGGCTACATTGCTACCATTAAAAAATGCAATATTGTCGAAATACTTTTAATAAAAATACAACATTTTTTTCAACTTCTTCATTTTAAAAAATTTTTAAATCTGACAAAAATGCCCCCTATTTAAATGATTTTCGACGTTCCTTAAAAACCAAACTTTACCCTCAATTTTTTATATTAGTAATATCTTCTAACTGTTGACAGCATTTCAGTTTTCTTAATTTCTTCATTTAAAAAAAATAATGCCCTGTTAAATTGAAAACAAGTGTGACCAGCATTGCAGGATCAAGCTTTATTGAATTTTAGTACCATTTTATTAAACAATTATTATTTGTTTAATAATTTTTTCTACCTTATATTAGAAAAACCTTATTATTTTGTGGTATAAATGATACATTGATGAATCTCAGGAATAATATTTCTTTCTTAAGATATTTTGTAATTATTTAAACAATGTTCATTTCCTTACACAATTTTTCTTTATTAGTCGTTAAAAGTTAGTTTTTCGGGATTCAATGACACACTTAACAAATGCTTGAAAGTAATATTTTTTGTTTTGGAAATTGTGAAATGATTGCAGAAAGAAAAAACTGTTTAAAATTTACAGAAAAAATAGTTGTTTCAATTATTTTAAATTGTGTCATCAATTTCAGAAAATAATAAGTTTTTACGATTTACAAAAGAAAAATTGTTAGACAATTACCAAATATCTTAAACAAAATTTTTTTTTAGAAATTCTTGAAATGTATCATTTGGCTCAACGAATAATAACTTTTCACGACGTAAGGGCAAAAAACCATTTTTTACCTAGCAATAGTGGCTTAAAGAATTAAAAATCAGTTAAAAACATCTTTTCACCTTGTCATTTATCAAATAAAAATAATTCATTTAGAAAAAGTAATTGAAAATATCGTTTTTAGCATGAATTTTACAAAAAACAGAAATTTTCCTTTTTTTGAAATCCTTAAAAGGTGACTGAACTTTAATTTACAATAAGTAAAAAACAAGAATTTATTTTTCCCATTTTTTATAAAACTGAGATTTCCCTTTTAGAACCCCATGGTAATTGCAAAATCCCAGGATTACGGGATAATATTGACCAATTTAAAAGAAAATTCGAAATTGCTTGTTCCAGGAAATGAAGTCGATCACCAAAAATCAAGAGTCGAATTTTTACAAGTGCAAATGCTTCCACCCTAATGTTGGGGCCAAAAGGCGGGGCCCTAAACTTTTTTTATTGCAACTCGCTCAAAAAAATCTCTGAATTGTTTAATATCAAAAATGTAAAAGTTTAGAGTCTTCGTTATTTATTGATATAATCACTTTTATCCTAAAAATTGTTTGTCCATACGTAGAGGGCAAAGTATATAAAAAAACAAGGCTTTTTGGTCAGGGAAGACTATTGTCATCGAAAGGGTATACGACAATGCGTCAACACCCCACTGATAAAAGTCAGAATCATTTAAAATTATATTTCTTGAGCAATAATGATTTTATCATAATTTTAATTATTTAACTGCACTCACATCACAAAACTGCACTTGCATAAAAAACTGCACTCGTATCACAAATCTGCAGTCGCATCACAAAACTGCACTTGGATCACAAAACTGCTCATGTGGAGCCATTAAATGTGTTTCTATCTACATTTTTTCTCAATATAATTTATTTTTAAATAAATCTCTATAAAATATAAATTAGTGAACATAAAAGAATTTTGGAAAGTATATTGTATTAAAGAATGTTTAAAGAATATTCGTCAATCTTTTCAGATTTTTGATAAAGACAAACTCGTTTTGGAAACAGGTAAAAGTCGACGATTGAAAAAGGAGGCCGAAAGACCCTGTTTTTTAAATGTTTTGCCCTCTAAATATTAACAAACATTTTTTAGGATAAAAGTGATCATACCTTTGTATTCTAAGAAATCTGCCGGCTTCGCGGGCACATCCTCATCGCGCGCCACGCGCGCAGATCGCAAGTTTGAACGCGCCTAGAGCGCGCGACGGTTGAATCTCGCGCTTCGCGCTCGGATATTTATTCTTTGCATTTGGAATGATTGAACAAAACTTTATCAAAAAGATCTCTTTTAGGTGGCAGTATGTATATGCGTCTTCATATTCTGGATTGTCTACTTAATTAAGTATAGTCAAAGATTCAGTTTCTCAAAGCTCTGTAGGCTTTGAGGTACACATTCTCATCATGCCACTCGCGCTGCGCGCTTGATTTCCGACAGACATTTGTAAACAGGTTTTGTTGGATTTTTTTTCTAGTAACTTTCGTCGTTTTTCACACATTTTTTTTATTTCATTTTTTTTTCAACGTTATTTTTCACGAATAAAACAAAAAGTACGCGTCCTATCAAAAAGTGATTCTTAACGAAATTGCAGATCTTTTTGGGGATAACCATTCTTATTCACTTATCTTTTTTCGTATCCTACATAGTTTGTCCACAAAATGGAATTTTTTATTTTCCATTATTTTTTGTGCACTCCAAATTTTAATTTTCGATTTTTGAAGAAAATCCAAAAATTGGTTATGATCATCTTGTAGGGCTTTCAAAAAGAAATGTTTTTCTTATCTTGACTTTTTTTCATATCGTGCGTTTTTCGGCTTCAAATTTTGATTTTCGGTTAATTAAAAAATTTTTTAAAACACTACAACTCTGAGAATTTTTTTATTAGAAAAAGTCATAAGAATAAATTGTTTGTTCTTTATAATACTATAAATATCCGTACATAGAATTTTCAAATTCAGAAAAAAGTAGTCTCAAAAATTTTCAAAATGCGCTCACTTTTTGAATTTTTATCAAAAATGTCTAAATCACGAACTCGTCCTTTCTTTTAGGATCTTAAAGAAGTGTGCCGAAGATGAATTTTATTCGCTCATTTTTTCGAGAGTGATCGTGTTTACAGACGTACGACCGGACGGACGGACAGACACACAGACGCCATCGTAAAAAACCTGATTTTCGGATTCAGGAGTCTCGAAACGTGGAGATCCGTTGAAAAAGTGTGATGTCAGATTTCGACAATTCTAATACTTTCTAAATCATAAATGATGAGAATGTAAAAATTTGAGCTTTTAGATTCTTTTTATTTAACATTTCAGAGATTTTTTGTAGCCTGTTGCAATCAAAAGAAGTGAGAGGCCTCGACTCTTGGTCCCGACTTTAGTGTAGTATATTGATTTTTCATTGTACCAAATCAGCAATAAAAGAAACCATTAAATCCCCCAATTTGATAAAGTGCACCACATCCCTTTTTCTAGATTCTTTTCAAGTATCAAACTCCATTCACCACCCGTCCGTCCCCAAAATTCAGGAAGGATTAAAATCACCTAGGGCACATAAAGGGACCCTAAGCGCGATATCCACCTGTCTCCCAAATCAAAGGCCGGAAGAGCACCAAACCTAAACGAAATCCATCATTGAACCAATGGGGTTCGGAAATCGGCGATAAAACTGATGTAAACAGCCACTTGGCACGCTCTCGAATCACCAATACAACTAACCTCGGTCCCTGGAGGCAGAAGGGTTCTTTCCTCTCACACAATCTACCCTTTCTAAGGGTTCCAGCATGGGTATTTTCACTTCTCTCGCGTTCGTGTGTGAGTACTAAAGGGTGATCCAAAAAACTGTTTGTGCTAGAAGCCACTACTGTCCCTTATTTTATAAGGTACCAGGAAAAAGAAATTACAGTTTTCGGAAAAATGAAGAAAAAATTACCATCAAGCGGGGTAATTTCGGACATGTGGGTTCAATTCAGACATTTCTAAATTTATTGTTCAAATTTTTTAAAAGAGGTTTGAAACAGAATCCGGAATTAATTTTTAGCCTTAACTGGTTCTAGATTCTGGTTAAAACCACTTTATGTAACTTATACTATTAATTTAGGAATGTCCGAATTTACCCCAAATGTCTGAAATTACCCCGTTTAACGGTACTTATTATTAAATTTTTATCAAATTGAACTTCATTCACTTCTCAAAAAATATTTAAAAAATGCTTTATTTACCATAAGTTTAAAATTGGACGACCCAAACCTTGGTTGTGTATCCGGAAAATGCCCGAAAAATCCAAAATACCAGTTTTATTTAAATTTCATGGTAGAGACTCGCCTTTTTTTAAATTTCATTATGTATTTTTTATATTTGATTAGTAATAAGTTTAAAAGTATTTTTCATCTAATTTTAAATTATTTAAACAATTATTATTTTTTGCAAAATTTTAATTCCCCGTGTAAATCATAACATGCCAACATATTTTTTCGGAATTAATGACACAGGAATTGAATGTTGAATATAATATATTGGTATTGAAGCAAAATTTAAACCTCAACTCCAGTAACGAGCCATAAATTAAAGTAAACTTTTAAATTTTGTAATTTTTTAAACAATGATTATTGTAACGAATAATTAATATTTCTAGAAATAGTTTAAATTAAACTCGACTATAAATGATTAAACAACTAAATGAATAAAATAAGCTTTTCTCGATAGAAAAATTTCTTTTTCTTATTAAATTTTCTTGGGAATGACTTTTTTCGCTCAAAGGAATGTTCATTTCTGCAATTCGGCCATACTATTTATTATTAACAATAATAATTCTTTAATTTTTGGTAAACTTTTTTCTTTTAATATCAAGTATGATTTAATATCAGGTTATAAAAAATTAAATTGATTTCCTGTAAATAATTTTTGTGGTTGATAAAAATGTTTGAAATAGTTTTAAATGTGTTACGTGAGAAAAAGGACAGTAAAATTTTTAAAAATTTTAATTTGTGAATAAAATGGTTTAAAACTATAACCGTTTACAATATGTTCATTAATTATGTTCATTGATTATTTTCATTAAGTATATATGCATTTCTTTAAAAAATAGCGAGCTTGTTAGAACAATTCTCTTTTAGATAAAAAATTATATTTTTCTAAACGAAAATGTTACTCGCTATTACGCGACTTTTACGCAGTATTGTGCGTTGCTGCGAACTATTACGCTTCATCGTGAATTATTTCCCTTTATTTTATTTTTATTTCTTTCTTTATTTTATTTTTTATTTCCACTCGTTTATATTTATTTGAGTGTTTTCGGACCAAATTAAGAAAATTTAGGCCTTTTATAAACTAATTACAAATCAATGGATGTTAGGAATAACGTTTTTTTGCTTAAAACATTAAATTGTTTATTAAACCATTATCAATCATTCACTTCCGACGTTTCATGGGCAAATTGGCGAAAATGATAGTTTTTCCAAATCTCTTACACTATGTCGATCATCATTAAGATATTGTTCCATTCAGAATTAATGAAGCAGATAATTTATATGTTCATAATATAATAAAAAATTAGTTCAAGCAAATTTTAATTACTTTAAAAATTTGTCTAACATTTGAATATTTAACAATAACGAAACCCCAAAGAGCAATTCCATGTCAAATCATCTGAAGAATTTTAGCTATTGTCAGTACTTTTGATGACAATTCTAATATCAGTTCCTTAATATGTTAAAAGAAAAACTCTAAAATAATATTTGAAAAAGAAAACTTAGGAGATATTCAAAATTGAACATTTGGGCTCTTTTTTTTAAACTTCCATTATTTTGCGGATTTTAACGATATTGAGGACTATTTAAAAAAAAAAAAACTTCAAGACTGAATTTCTGAAAAAAAAAACACTTTTTATTTTCTTCATTTTTTCTATAGATGGCTTACAATGTCCTATACAAGCCTTGTATATATAAAGACGGGATTTCCCTTATTTTTCGAGAAATAATTAAAAACGTACGCCAAAATTATGTATGCGATGTGAAAAACCATGTGAACACCATTGTTCGTCTTTTTTTCACATGGGTTTTCACATCGTGTGCATAATTTTGGCATTTTTCTTATTTATCTAAAACTAAGGAAGATCCCATTTTGATGTGTACAGGGCTTCTGGAGAACATTTCAGAAATTCAGTTTCAATA
>NC_046664.1:53610682-53614771 GCF_010883055.1 Belonocnema kinseyi
AAATTATTATAGGATTTTTCTTTCGACATATCAAAGAACTGATATTAAAATTTTTATCAAAAATACTGAAAATAGCTGATATTCTTCAGATGATCTGACATGAAATTGCTTCCAAACAAACTTAAAAAAAGCACTTTTTTAAATCGTATTTCCATAAAAATTTACAATTCAACTGCGACAAATTACGCATTTAAAAAATATATTACTACTAATTTTATTAATTTTACGTAATTATTTATTTATTAATATAAATACAATTTATAATTTTAAATTATTCATAGAACAAGATCAATTTACAAAACTTATTTCAGACCAAAATTGTTTCCACAATAAAAAATTATTTAAACGTATACGAATTTTCTACCTAATGTGGTAGTAATATCTGAGTGAAGGGTGAAACATTAGCGCTCAAGGTCAAAGTTAACAGGTCATAAGCGAAGATTAAGTGTCCGCAGTTAAAGGAGAAAGGTTAAAGCTCGAAAGAAAGGCGTCACAGATCAGAGATCCAAGGTGAGAGATCAAGGTTTGGAGTTTATCGATCAAGGCTTAACGGTCAAAAGTCGTAAGTGAAAGGTGAGAGGTCAGAGATCAAAATTCAGATTGTCTCGAGTCTCAAACAAATTGGAAAACAGCATCTGTCCATCCGTCGTACTTGCTGTCTGATAGGTGAAGTGAGGAAAGTGTTTATAAGGGAAAGTGGCGGGGTAGGGGAAGCATGGATATGAGATTCAGATCAGTTTAAGTGAAAGGAGGGGAAATAGGGGAAGCGTAGGAATGGTTAGCAATACGGCAGATGTAGAGTTTGGGAATTGAAGAAAAAATAATAGGAAGGGGTTTCAGGATGGTAGTAGGGCAATGGAGTGAAAGTAGCCCACTTTGACTAATTCTTATTAAATTTAAAAAAATAAAAAACAAAAGGTGGAAATGGAGAAGCATTTAATATGTAATGTCTCGTACGTATTCTGTTGCTGTGCGCAAAACAGATGGAACAGAAAGGGGCCAAGGAGCAGCCATAAACAGCTTGTTGCTTCCGCGAAACTGGCTGGAGTCGTTGGTTTCTCTTGCCTCTAGTCTCTCCTTTCCCTCCCACAACCGGAAATTCTATCCCTCACTTGATTCTAGAAGCTCGCATGAGTTTTGCTCTTTTGCTCCTGTGGTCTTTTGCTCGCACATCCACCTACGGTCCTTCTCTATCACAGCTGGATACGCGGTTGGGTACAAGTATGCTTAGAATGTGAAAGATTGCCCCGTGAGAGTGAGAAACGCGAACGTTTAACGCGAATAGGGTGCCAATTCCTCGATCTTTATCAAACGTTGACACCAGATTAGATAATAAGAGTCCCTGAGTGTAACTTGGGTTATTTCTAAGGGGGTGACTGGAAAACTTGATTTCAACAATCCCCTGACTTTTCTCAAATTAACGGATTATCCCTGATTAATTTTTTATTTTCACTGACCATTAATATTTAAAAACAAAAATTCAAAACATGTAAAGGAGCCCGCAGCAAATTTACATGAAATGGCTTTCGGTCAATTTTGAGTAAACCTTGTAAAATTGTAGTTCTCAATGTCTCGATTAAAAGTGTTATGGGGCACAAAGTTCGAAAATGGACAGTTTTCGAGTTATAGGAGGTTAAACATCCAACCCTTTTAAGAAACATTACCAAATATCTCGAAGGCTGCAGCTCTGCGAAAAAAATGTTCCCTATGAAAGTTATTAGGCTCTAACGGGAAAATGCAAATAAATTCATGGCCTTAAGACACGGGTCATTTTTCAAGGTCATTCAATGTAAACTTGTCATTTATTACTAATATTCAGCCAATAAAGACAAGATATGAAGAGGATATCAATATAGAACCCATAAAGGCAAGAAATGAGAATGGCTTAGGCAATATCCGGCCAATAAAGGCAAGTCATGAGTGCGATTTAGTCATTATCTAGCCAATAAAGGCAAAATTTGTTCAGGCTGTTGTCAATATCTAGCCAATGAAGGCATGAAATGAGCTTGATTTAGACAATATCCGGCCAATGAAGGCAAGTCATGAGTGCGATTTAGTCATTATCTAGCCAATGAAGGTAAGACATGAGCGAGATTTAGTCATTATCTAGCCAATCAAGGTAAGATTTGTTCAGGATGTTGTCAATATCTAGCCAATGAAGGCATGAAATGAGCTTGATTTAGACAATATCCGGCCAATAAAGGCAAGTCATGAGTGCGATTTAGTCATTATCTAGCCAATGAAGGCAAGACATGAGCGAGATTTAGTCATTATCTAGCCAATCAAGGCAAGATTTGTTCAGGATGTTGTCAATATCTAGCCAATGAAGGCATGAAATGAGCTTGATTTAGACAATATCCGGCCAATGAAGGCAAGTCAAAGGTGCGATTTAGTCATTATCTAGCCAATGAAGGCAAGACATGAGTGACATTTAGTCATTATCTAGCCAATGAAGGCAATATTTGTCCACGATGTTGTCAATATTGACTAATTCATTCTCATTTCTTGCCTTTATGGGTTCTATATTGATTTTCCCTTTATATGTTATCTTTATTGGCTGAATATTAGCAATAAATGACCAGTTCACATTGAATGACCTTGAAAAATGACCTGTGTCTTGAGGCCATGACTTTCTTCGCATTTCCCCATTAGAGCCCAATAACTTTCATTGGGAACATTTTTCTCGCAGAGCTGCAGTTTTCGAGATATTTGGTAAGGTTACTTAAAAGGGTGGATATTTAACCCTCTATAAATTGAAATCTGTCCATTTTCGGAATTTGTGCGCCATAACACTTTTGATCGAGACATTGAGAACTACAATTTTACTAAGTTTAATCAAAATCGACCGAAAGCCGTTTCATGTACATTTGCTGCGGAGTCCTTTTTAAAAATAAAAACTTTTCTAAATTTAATAGAAAAAACTTATATTTTAATTGATACAATTTTATTTTATTAGTCTCCGGCTCCCACAACCTAATTTACTTGAAAAAGGTGAAGAAGTTACATATTCAAATCGAAAAAGTGACCAAAAGTGACTAATTTCTAACCCAAAAAGTGACAGTGGTGACTAATGTGCATTATTAATGTGAATAATGTTTTTTTTTAATTTGAAAGATAGTCAAAGGAATTCAGTTCATATGACTTGAAAACAATTCAAGTCGAAATCGAATGATTTCAAATGAATTGAAAAAGTTTGAATAAATCCTAAAAATTGTATTGATTTCAGTAATTATTGGAAAAAATTTTAAGAAACTTAAAGGAAATGATAAAAATTTGATGAAATTTATATTTCAGATTAATTAAATACTGAACAAATTTCTTGAATCCTGTAAGTTTGAGATGAGTTTTAAAAAAGACTTTTTAAAGAGCATAAAATCCAGTGGATTGTGCAGAATTTAGTGAATTCGAAAAATTGAAAAGTATTATAAAAAGTTCAGAATAATTCAGGTTGAATTTTAATCTTTATCTTTAAAATCCATTAAAATGTCATAAAAGCCTCGGAAAAAACTCTTAAAATGTTTTCAAACCCTTCAAAATTCCTCGTAATTTTCACGAATACTCTTAAGTGTTTATAATCTTTTAAAACCCCTGTAGTTTATTGAAAAGCAATCAAACTTTTTTAAAATCTTTTTTAAATTCCCCTCGAAGATATTAAATCCTCTGAAATTGTTCTAAATCTCTTAAAAAGTTTTAAAGCTCTTTAAAATCTTTAAATGTTTAAATATACACTAAAATCATTGAAATCCGTCTAAACTATAGAAAATCAATGAAAAGCTCTTTGAAGTCTTTGGGAATTCTTTAAAACTTTAAAAAATTATATGTATTCAGTGATTGGAATATCATGCAGACTGTGAAATTTCTTCGACCGTTACTATTATTAATGAAGTCAATTTATCTGTAGTTTTATTCACCTGTAGCGATGGTAATAAGTTATCCCAGATATTTTAATCTTTTTTATTTTCTACGAGTAGAAAAAATAATATTGCAGTTAACCAAAATTAGTTATTTTTTATTTATTATTTAGGTTTGAATTTCATGAAACCATGATTTTTTATGAGTGTCCTATAAAACGTTAACATCAAAATCTCA
>NC_046664.1:53614871-53616349 GCF_010883055.1 Belonocnema kinseyi
TTTCTTTGTTATATCTTTTTTTGTAATGTATTAAGTATGTGGTTGTCAGTAAAATAGACATTAATATTATATTTTTCTAGAGAAACCTTAAGATGTTCCGAAAGATTTTCAACATATGACAATGACACATTAAGTTCAGGTTTATTGTAATTTTCATTCCATTTTTTATTTTTAGAAGAATTATTTTAAATTTCATGGATTCTTTCTTTGAGAATTTTATTTGTTAATTAAAGTGGATAATCATTTTGCATGAGAGTAATTTTTAGTTGATCTGAATTTACTTTACGGAATTTAATATTGCTTAGTTTAACACATGTATCAGTGAGACCTTTAATTATACCTACTTTTAAAAAAGATAAATGATGATAATTGTAATTCAAATAGCGTCCTGACCAAGATCATTTTATGCCAATTTGCTTTTAAAATCCCTGGGAATTGAAAAAAAAATCTTTTTAAGTTCTTCAAAAGTTTTCAAAGTTCTTCAACATACCTTGGGAATTTTTTAAATACCCTAAAATATTTAGAATCCTTTAAAATCCCATTCAATTACTTCGATAAATTCAACATTTCTAGGAATATTTTGAAATACCTCAAAATATTCCTACGAATTATTGAAATCTATTAAAAATGTATTTAAATCTATTAAAATACCCTAAAAAGTCTTTACTTTTTAAAGACTTTAAAAGTCTTTACTTTTAATACACCTTGAAACATTTTATGAATCTTAAAGGTTCCTTGGGATTTTAAAAAATACTTTAAGGGTATGTGATACTTAGAAAATTATCGATTTTATGAGTTTTAGGTTCCCCCGGCTTTTTTCCTAGAATAATACATATTTTATCTTAAAAGTATGGGACATGATATTGAACATGCTAATGGACGTTCCCGCGTACGTTTTTCGTCGCGCGCTATGCGCGCGGCTCGCTTCGCTCTTTTTGTTTGAGCGCGCCTAGGGCGCGCGACTGTTAGTTCTCGCGCTTCGCGCTCGATAATATATTTATCTTGCGCTTCGCGCTCGATAATGTATTTACCTCGCGCTAAACGCTCAGTAATGTGTTTACAATGGCGCTAAGTGCTCAATCTTTTGGCATAGACTTTTAAAATTAAAGGTGGAAGCATCGACAACAGTAACTTGGAGATTATGAATTCTCTTTCGTTAAAGCTCCTTCGGCTTTAACGAACACATTCTGATCACGTATCTCGTGCTTCGCACTCGAATTTATCCCTGAAATTTTAAATCATTCCCATAAATGTATATTATTATAATTCGTAACTTGCATTGGTATTAAAACAGACGAAGTTTCATTGTCTTGTTTAAAAAAATGTGCATTCTTAAAAAAAAATTTGTTACTAAACGTTTTATTGCAACTTTCGCCGTTTTTCCATAAACTGAATTTGCTTATTTCCAATTTTTTCTTCATGATTTAAACTTTACACGTACAGTCTACTGAGCAGCCTTACCGTTTTTTAACTTCTAA
>NC_046664.1:53616449-53631681 GCF_010883055.1 Belonocnema kinseyi
TTGAAAATGCATTAATATATTTGAGAATATTTGAAATACTGTGAAAATGTTGCATGAAAAAATGTAACTGTTGGATTTTCCATTATTTTGTATGCCATCAAAATTAGAAATTTTGAATTATCAAGAAAATTCAAAAAGTTGTTATTATAATCTTCTAGGGCATTTAGAAATAAAACTTTTTCTTCTTTCGCCAGTTTTTCGTATCGTCCGTTAATTGGCTTAAAAGGTTCATTTTCGTGTGTTTTTTGGAATTTCGTAAATGCTATCGCTCTAATCATTTTTGAAAAATGTGGTCTCGAAAATATTCAAAATGGGCTCACTTTCTGAATTTTCATCTAAAATGACTGTCTAACGAACTTGACCTTTAGTTTAGGACACTAAAAGAGTGTACCCAAGGCCAAACTAACAGAATAATTTTTTCAAAAGTTATTGTGCTGATAGACAGTCAGTCATAAATACATACCGATAGACACATTCGTAAAAACCTAGTTTTCGGATTCAGGGGGTCTCAAAACGTGGACATTTGACCAAAACTGGGGGCGAGTTGCGAAATTGTACACATATCTAATACCTTCTCTAACGTGAATGTAAAAAAAATATTGATAAAAATTTTTTTGCTATACTTTCGGTGAAACAATGTTATCTATTTATTTTGACTCATTCCCAGGTTGTCTGACCTGCGGTCACCCAGTTTTGGAATCCGCGATATTTCGAATCTATCTTCTAATCTTGGAGAAACCTTCTTAATTATGAATGATGAAAGAGCTCATTCATCTTGTTTATGTTGGAAAGGGATATTCTTACTCGGCGCATTGATGATCTGTCAATGAAAGATTCAGAAATAAGGTGAGTGAAGACGGGTATAATTAAGGCCATCCGGGATTGAAATCCATAATGAATGATCTAAGAAGTATTGACATGATACTGACTTAGCATTTCTGAAATAATAATATCAAAATAAGAAAGAGTAAATTTGAATATATCATTCTGATTCCCGTTTTCAAGATTGATTTGTTTCCCTTGACTTTAGCCCTTTTAATTCGCTCCTACAATCTCATAAACCTTCAGCCCTTCCACTTCAATTTTCAACAAATGAATAATCCTCCCTTTTTTCTTTTGTGCAAGATCCTTTGATGTTTCTTCTTCTCTCTAGAAACTGCCCTTTTAAATTCCGTTAATCCAGGATCCAACTAGCGTCAGATGCATATAGATAATCGATAACAATTCCCGGCAATTTTTTGCACTCCCGATAAATACATCTCAAGTCTCAACGGCAGTTCTTTCCAAGAGAATCTTCGTTAGAGAATAAAGCTATGGGGTAATGAATAATAGAGTCTGCAAGGGATAATTGTTATCATTTTTGAAATGCCAGAAAATATATTCTTCTTTTCTCCGGCTCTCTTACAAAAGTCGTTAGCGTTCGTTAAGTAATTCCGGTCCTTCTTTCCCCTTCGGGTCACCCCCTATCGTTATCTTGCATTTTGCGCGTCGATATCGAGTGCCGCCTTTAATGTCAACGTTTTTGCAATGACCGAAAAGTAACGGCGCGTTAATAACGACTGTAAGTGACAGGTGTTACAGCGCCTGGCTGGAAACCATTGTCAACTTATGTACCTGGTACCGCCGCATATTTTCAATAATCATTACCTTGCGTCTTAGTCTCACTATTCCGCGAGCGATATTCTTTTCTAATCGTGACGTGCGCATCATAATATTATTAACCGCTCAAATGAAAGCTTGACTCGATCTGTTAAGACTTGAGTTATAACGCCAGCAATATATGCAATATCTTCAAATAAAATTTTAAGTTTTTTGAATAATATTCACTTTATTTATTCTATTTAATTTGTTTGAACGTAACATTATTATTTTTCGATTTAAAGTGGCCTGTGTATGGATCTCAATCCCAAGAATATGTATGAACAGATGAATATGTATGCTATCCAGTGGTACCATTAATATAATATAAACCTACAATATACCTGTACTAGGGTGGCTTAAAAGCTCTTTTCTTCAGAGGGTAACGATCCCCCCATTTTATTCCAAGTCCGAAAAAATAAATTCCCTAATTTTTTTATTTTTTTTTTATTTTAACGAGTGGCGGTTTCGACTTCCAGTTTCCCATGTGAAATGCATGGGGAAAAATCACTTTTTTCAGTTTTAGGAATATTTGTTTTAAGTTTGAAAAAATGTAACGTGAAAGTATAAAAGCTTGTAGAAAATTATTCAACGGGGAATTTCATGTTACAGCTATATGGATTTGTCACCCCTAACATAACAACCACGAGTCCCTGAAAACTATAATTTTAAACTAATTTGTTTACATAATTTTTGTTTGAAAATTCGTTTTTCCCCTAAAAATTATTACGATTGTTCTAGGGGAATATTTATTAACATTCGTTAATTCATTTTTAATTATTTTAAAAATTCAATTTGTTTAAATAATTTTTGTTGTAACAAAATTTTGTTTTTCATTCAAAATAATTACTATTTACTTAGTGAAATGTTAATCAATATTGGTTAATTAATTTGCATTAGTTAATTTTCTCTCAAAAATTTTTTTAAATGAAAATTTTTATTGTGCATCTAGTGGTAAGTTTTCGGACAGAAAAAAAAACAACATTATGTCGCGACACAGGGTGATAGAATGTGCAGATTAAGATTATTAAGAAAAAAGAGAAAAAATTAAATTTGTGTAAACAAATAAGGGTTTTTTAAATGATTCAGGCAAGATGTAAATATAAAATTAATTAATATGCAACCTTGATTATTAGTTGAAAATAAATAATAATTAATTCTTTGAACATTTCGAAAATATTGAAAAATAAATGTATGTCACTTAATGATAATAAACTGCTGATTCGAAGAATTTTTTAAGAAATTTTTTTTTTAAACAAATTGAATATGTTTACATGATTAACAATTAATTAACCAATGTAGTTACATCTTTCACAAGACCAGCAGTAGCAATTGTTATTAAATATATATATATATATATATATATATATGAATTATTTAAACAAATGGAATTTGCTTAAAGAATTAAAAATTATACAAACAATGATTATAAATATTCCACTTAAGATATTTAATAATAATTTGTAATAAAAAAAAACAAAAAAAAGATTTAAACAAATTCCATTTGTTTAAATATTAGAAAATGGATTAACCAATATTTGCATTTTTTCCGATACTTGGATTATTAATTTAGTGATTCAAAAGGCCTTTACTATATTGATATTAATGAATCAATATTAAAAAATATTCCACAACAACAATAGTAATGCTTCTTATGGAAAAAAACGAATTTTCGAAAAAAAATTATTTAAACAAATTCCGTTTGTTTGAATAATTTAAAATTAATTAACCAATGTTGATCAATATTTCACTAGGCCTCTATACTTTCCTGTCACATTTTCCGAAACCATAAAAAATTATTCCAAAACGTGAAAAAAAGTGATTTTGTCCCATGCATTTTATATGGGAAACTTCAAGTCAAAACTGGCACCTATTAAAATCAAAAGTATACAAAAAAAATCAGGAATTCCTTTGTTCTCATTTGGAATTAAATGGGGGGAATCTTTGCCCTCTAGCATGAACGAATTTGCCATGCATTTTTGGACCACCCTGACATATGCATTATATACTCACAAAAGGATTTTGTTGAATCAACAAAATTTATGTTGGTTTCAACATTATTAGTAGCATGTTATCCTAAGATGTTATGTGTCTGAGTAAAAAGTTATTTTAAAAAGCGTAAAAATATAACAAAGACATAGTTTAATCCAGCAAAAGTATCTTAAAGATGTTAAGAAGATCCTTTATTGACAACGGTTCGAGAGACAAATGCTCTCATCAGGAAACGAAAATCTGAAGTCCATACTGGATTTGGAATTAGTAAATCTAAGGACTAAAATTAATAAGAGCAGTTATTACATTCAAACATTTATCATGCTTTATCTCAATGAAGAACATTACTGCTAAAGGTCTTTTTAAATTATCGGGCTCATGCTGTAAAACCAGAAATGTTCCCATAGCCAAACTGATGATCATTTTCGATATGATGTTCAGCAATAACTTTATGTTTCTTTGACTTGTTTTCGAATTCCCTAATTTCATGAACTTATTAAGTTTGAAATCGATACTAAATGTTGTTTTAATGTAAAATTTACTCAAAATTCTTATACCCTCGAAAGACAAACTACCATGGAATGACGTAAAGACAACAAATTTAAAACCTATATTATGATGTAGATGTGAGTTTGGTTGTTCTGGCAAGGGATCCTTTAGCGTTTTATTTTGTCATTAATGTGTATTTCAAACAATTCATTCGCATAAGCATTGGAAAATAGAATATTTTATTGAAATCAATATTGGATTTGTGAAAAGATACACGTGACAGTTTTAACGCTGTGCCAATAAGATTTTTCACAATATCTATTATATGCTCAATTGAATGGTTAGAAAAAAGTGAATACATCTATGTACCTTAATAAGTATCACTTTTAAACCAATCCGTGACAACAGTATCATCATCAGTTTTAATAACTTTGATATTCAAAAAGGAAATAGAATTGTTCGTTTCAATATCATGTGTAAATTTAAGCTTGTGGGGTGAAAAGAATGGAATTGATGTAAAACCTAATGTAATTTAACTTTCGGTAAAATAATAAAAGTATCATCAACCTATCTACAGTATGCACATACAAATGGTAAAATATAAATTTGTAAATATCTGTTGACTCCTAAATCTTCCATAACAATTTCAGCTAGAAGAAGTGATATGGGAGAACATGAAAGTTCCTTATATGGCCGGTCACAGTTATTAATTAATAAAAAAACTGTTTGCTTTATGAAAAACTGTATTCGTTTTACAAATTCACTTAAAGGTAACCCTGTTAAATTTTGAGTTAACCAACTACTTAAGATACTATTTTTCACCAAATTGATTGGAATATCAATGAATGAAGATGACATATCTAAGGAAACCATAAAGCCATCAGGATGAACTGTTCTTTTAATTATTGTTCTTGAACTTGAATAAATTGTTTAATGTTTACTTTACTCTAAGATACTGTTAAAGCTTCTTGAAGAATATTATTAAATAACTTGATCATATTGTATGCTAGAGTCTTGACCAAAGAAGCAATAGGTCGTTCAATGAAAAGTTTGGTTTTTGAATTTAAGGTGAGCCTTATATTCTAGGGATGTTAGTGTCATGAACTAATATACATTAGCGACGTTATCTGTTTTCAATCAATTAACATCTTATTTTTCATGAGTTCAATCATTTAAAAGTTTCTTTATTTAAACCTTATTCAGAATTCTCATATAATTTTTGAAATTTTGTGACATAATTTATTAAATTTTGCACGAAAAGAAATATTATGGTAAGAGCATCTATGCGTGCAATATTGATGTGACACCCATTAAAATGGCTAAGTAAACGGTTCGTCAAGCTGATATTTTAAAATTAAAAGGATGTTTAAAATATAATTACGTGATTAGCCAAGGTATGGTTGTCTCAACCAAATTGAGGGTGTTTTGTCAATTTAAAGGGCAAAATTCGAATTATTAGATGAAGTTTCCTCTATGCAAGCTTTCTCCAACTACATATATCTACTTATCCAAGCCACGTCGGCCGAAGCTTGCTGAGGAGAATCGGGTGCACGGAGTACATCGACAAATTCATGCTAACAATGTTTTTGAGACGGATGCCCCTGAAAGTGTTTTTGTTTCTGATTTAAATTCTCCTTTTCGAATCATAATATATTCATGAGGAAGTATATCTTATTATCGTGGTGTATTATTATAAAAAAAATTATTATTATAAATTTGGTCATAGACTGGTTACTACCTAACATGCCGAAGGTATTTTTTGTTCGATTTGGATTTTTATTTTGATTATTTAACACGGGGCTGTCTCGGTATATATCATCAGTCACGGACGCATTTTTATAATGCAATCAAGTGATCTGATGAGAGTAGTGTGCCCTGACATATTGGACAAAGCCTGGTTTTCTCCATCATTGACGGACTGGGTTGCAGTTCATACACGATGGGGGGGGGGGGGCCTACAGCTTAAGGTGGGTTCCGAACCACCAGAACATCGGTGAAGGTACATAGAAAAATTTCCAGAGGCACCGGCTCAGGGATCGAACCCCTAACCTCTGAGGTGAAGGTCCGAGGGGCCACGAGCGTTGGAGGTAACAACAGTCACCTCTAGATGCTTTCTTAGAGCTACTATCTGCCACTCAACGGGTTTTTAGTCGCTCGCTTCCTGATGATCAAGAAAGTTTCTTAGAATGCGACAGGTGTTTAATAAAACCGCGTTCTGAGCTGCTGCCAATACCCTACTGACTCATAAATGTTCAAGATGTTCAGTGCATCTGGCGTGCACATTGCCTGTAGCCGAAATCACAATGGGATAAAAAGATGGATATGATTCACATTCCTCCATATGGTCTTTGCTTCATGCCTTAACTCGCTATACTTGTGGATCTTGGTTGTATAGGTTGACTGCAAATTTCGGTTAAGCGGACAAGCAATGTCGATGATGTAGACTCTTCCACCTTTTTTTTCACATCACGATTTCAGGTCGATTGGCCCGGATGTAATGATCCATTTGGATAGTAACATCATAATATAGGATTATTATTATTTGTCTTTATTAAACTTTTACTCGGGTAAACCCGGCTATACATCATAGCCACGGACTAAGTCAAGTGGCTGATGAGATTAGAATGTTATAAGTTAATTCAAATAATTTAATCCGATGGTTGAAAGCTCCTGCGATAATGTTGTAGGTATACAATTACGAGCGGCCACAAATATACTAATTTCCACGACACAACCATCACTGCTTTCTTAGTGCAACTATTTCCATGGTTCTGATATGCAGAGTTTACGTTTTGCGTCATCCACTGCTATGGTTGGCTCAACCATACCTTTTCTTGACACAGCAATATCGCAGTCATAAAATATCTGTTATGTCTCATTTATAGATATCACTGGGACATATCTTTTAATAAAATATATAGTAGATGGATCTATATATCTATAATAGGCTCAACCATATCTTTCTTTCTGCGTATGCATTTTATCATTATAATCATCCATATTAGGAACAATGGTAATGTTAACTTTTGTACGTGTGTAATTAACAGTCGCTTGTCATATTTAATAAACAATTGTGTTTTTTTATACTTTGAGCAAAACCCCTATCAGAATGTGACATTTTGTAATTATGTATAAATTTTTGTGCCGGATTAAGAAATCTGTTTCTAAGCACATCACAATTATATCTATATTTTCAATCAATCCAATATTAGACTCAATATATTTAACAATATCAAAAACTGCATAACGTTTATTAGTTAGAAAAGATGTACTATATTTATTTCCTAAGCTTACTATTGTTATTTTATAAGGAACCAAATTTTCTTGTTGTTTTAGAAAAATCTTTCGTAGAAGGAGGCCCATTGAATCGACAAAAATGTGGTTGGTTCAATCAAATATTTTGATAAATCAAACAAAATCTATTTGATTTAACCAAATTTTCACATTTATCGAAGAATTTTTTTGGTGTATAATATACAATTTTTTCTTAAGCGTATCCTAATAAAATTGTAAAATGAGTTTGCTTTCTTTTGATACTTTATACTCGGGGCAAGCTGACGAATCAATAAACACAGAATTCCTCAAATATTGTGAACCTTATCAAATAAACTTAATTGCAGACTCCATGTATTCAAAGACAATACAACAAAATTTTGAAGTAAAGAAGATTTACTTGATACAAAAAAGGTCGTACTGAATATGTCCTCTAAAACATTTCATCAATAAAAAGAAATGTTATTATCTCAACCGAAAGTGTAAAATTATTGTTGCAAATTAATCTTAAATTCAGTCAGTGAAATATTAACTGAGCCAAAGAACGTTTTTATTACTTGATAGGAATAACAGATTTGTGTTTGAAATTTACGCAGTTGAAATAGTCAAATGTAATATTAAATCAAGAAAATCTTTCCTTCAAACGAATTAATATCCATCGGCTGAAGTAAAAGTTTTCCAGAATTGGAAAATGTGATTCCTGGGGTCAAAAAAAAAAGAAAATGACATAGAAGTCCATTAATCGTAGCTCATTCAGAAATTTCTGGTGAAACACGGCCTTTCACAACTTCGACAGACTCCTATAAAATCCCAACTTAGCTCCCTGTGGTTTCTGTCAATTATTCCGAAAGGTGAATTTAAGGAACCCTTCTGGTAATGGTAGGATCATTAAAAGAAGGATGTGACTTCTGAAGTGGAGTACCTTGAAGAGGATATCATCGCCAATGACCACAAGTAACTCTTACTCTTCATACAACACAAGGTCGAATACTTTCCGGACATATCTTCTTTTTCATAAGTGAAAATCTAACAAATCAGATTTAGAGTTCATTTATCCAAAATTGAACCCAGCATTTTTCTGGGAGTGCAATTTAATAAAATTTAAAGAATCCCCAAACTGACAGGAATACACCTTATAAGACTGACATGATATCTGACAATAATTAACTTCTTCGACATGTGTAAGAGATATTTGCAATTATTATACGAACACACTTTCCTCGAAGGGTAGATCGAAGTCGACAATCCGCCGGGCCGTCGAGGGAACTCATTGCCGGAGACGTTTGGTATAGTTCCATCGTTAGTGCCGTGGGTGGCTTGCATGGTGGGTGATTCTGGCGAGGAGGATGAAGTGGTTGAGATGGAGGGTGGTTTAGGGTCCATAGTCCATAGCATACAGCATACATATAGGGAAAGCTCCGCACGTACGAAGGAATACAGAACGTGTGGGTATTGACTAGCCGGCTGTTCTCAGCAAGGGTTGCGGCTAAGACAAGAGAGCGAGAGAAAGGAAAGGAGAGAGGAGAGTTAAGAGAGACCAGAAGATGGAGCAGGACACTAAGAGAGAGTTGGAATACCGAATAGGCCATCAGAGGTAGCGTGAAAGAGAGAAAGACAGATAAGGAGTTAGTGATAAAGATAGGAATAGAGCAACCAAGAGAGAGAGAGAGGGCATTACTAAAGGTGGTTCTGGGTTTCAGAGTTGGGGGCAGGTTGGACTACCTAAGACTGATATGGATTGTAGATTATTCTGGACCTCGGGGTGCGGCTTGGCCAAGGGTTAGTATCTCAGAACCCTTGCCGTTCACTTGCCACCATCCACTTCCAACCCCCCCTTATCCCCTAACTTCAACATCTCTGGTCTCGCGTCCCGGTTCTTCACCACTACCAACAGCAACCACCTTCTCCTGGACCATCCGCTTTCTACCCCCTTTTAACCTCCTTCAACCCTTTCCTTTACTTGGCTACCCCGGACAGAACTTCGTTCTATTCTGCCGTGGTTAGGCCTGTGGTCAGCTACATGCCGCCTGATAATTCGACCTTGTATGCGAATTTCCGCGATTTCGATACAATCTGGAACGAAATGGGCGCACGGATTTCCAGTTTCCACCCCTTTAGACCGGTGTTACCCCCAACTCCTTTACTGGATACTGACTCCGGAGGTTGGAAGCGTGATCAGGAGTAAGGATCTTCCAATTTGATAATTCAGGAACTGAAAATACGTGACTCATTTCCGAATGTCCCAGTTTCTGCGTACGTGAGTTTTAAGTTTCAAGTTATTGGAAGTTAACAGTTATGAGTAGGGCCCTGATATTTAATTTAACAAATTTACAGAGATATTTCGGTATAAATATTTTTGTTTTGAGAAGCACTAGGGCCGCCCATCGACTACGTTACATATTTGAGGGAAAGGGTTCTCGCAAACAACTACGGTTAGTAATACGAAGAGGGGGGTCACTAGGTCAGTGAAAGTAACTTTACGAACTTAAATCACATTTAGTACGTTTCATGATTATCAATTTTAATAAAGTTTGCGAATTTTGCGAAGAATGGCCGTGCAACGGTGTTTGATTGAAAATTCCATTTCTATAAAAATATATTTATGCAGTTGTAAATGGAAGTATTTTGTTAAAGATATATTTTTTGTCAGAAATTCAACTGCTTTCTTGAAAGTTGAAATGCTTTGTCATAAAGTCATTTTTTCGGTTGAAGATTCGTTTTTGGTAAAAAAATTCAACTATTAATTCAAATTCAACTGAAAATCTAACAATTCAATTTTTCATAGAAAATTAATCTTTTTTATAAAAAGAAATCAGTTTCTTAGTTCAAAATTCGTTCTTTTAAAAATACATTAATCTTATTGGTTAAAGCTTTATCAACTTCATCATTTTAGGTAAAATTCTTTTTTCGACCGCTTGGTAACCAGTTGGTCTTTTTGTGCTTAAATTTTAATAGCTTGGTAAAAAATTTAATTATTTTGTTAAAAATGAAGTTTTTTTGTTAAAAATTCATATCTTCGATTCAAAATTCAACTACTTGGTTAAAAGTGTAAAAGCTTTGTAAAACA
This sequence comes from Belonocnema kinseyi, assembly GCF_010883055.1. Lineage (NCBI taxonomy): Eukaryota > Metazoa > Arthropoda > Insecta > Hymenoptera > Cynipidae > Belonocnema > Belonocnema kinseyi. Next base: position 53,626,909 of record NC_046664.1, read on the forward strand.
TTCAATTCTTTAAACTCACTTCTTCGGTTGAAACTTTAATTTTTTGTTCAAATTCCTTTTCTTTTGGTTAAAAAATTATTTTTTTATCTGAAAATTTAAACATTTCATTTTTGGTTTGAAACTTATACTTTGTCAGCTGAAGTTTCAGCTAATAGCTAGAAAATTCAAGTAATTGTTTTTAATTCATCTGTTTGGTTAAAGATTCAACTATTTAGTTAGAAAATTTTCTTTTTTACTTAAATTAAACTATCTGAAAGTTTATTTTTCATTTTTGAAATTAATTTTTTTAACTGAAAATTTTACGATTGCATTTTTGTTTAAGAAATTTATTCTTAAGATGAAAACTCAACTGTTTGATGGCGAATTAATATATTTGTTTAAGGATTCAATTACTTCCTACAAACTTTTTTTTTTCTTCTGTTAATTCAACTAGTAAAAAATTATTTTTTTATTGTAGAAAAATCATATTTCTAGGTAAAAAGGAACTTTTTTGTTAAAATTTTTTTTTGTTAAAAACTCAGATGTTTTTAGTTACATTTTAATATTTTTTGTTTAAAATTTCGACCATATGATTTGAAATTGATCTTTGTAGATGTAGAACTCGACTGTAGTAATAGTAATCTTTTTAGTACAAAAATGTAACTGTTATGTTAGAAATTCGTTATTATGATTTGAAAATTCATCTTTGTCATCTTAATTCTTCAATTAAAATTTATGTTTTTTCTTGTTGAAACTTCATACATTTTTTGGAAGAAATATTGTTTATTTAACTAGCTTAGAATAGAATTCAGTTTTCAACTTTATAAGTTAAACACAAGTTTCAGAAATTTTTGGTTAGCCCTTGATTATAAAAATAAATGTTACAGTCAGAATAATACTATATTCAATTCTAATTTTTATGACATTAAACTTTTGAATGAATGGTACAGTTAAATTTTGGTATTTCAACTATTTAAGTTTTTTAAAAATGCTTGTATTTTTTATTTTAAATAAAATTCCCAAAATGCCTTGAAAATTTATCGTACATGATTAGAGAATATTCCCGACAATCAATATCGCTCCAACTCTAGGAGATGAAATCAATTTTTACGGTAATATCCAATATATGAAAAAAATGTAGTGTTTTTTTTTTTATTGTAGATAATATAATTTTCTCCTCTTAGATTATTCGTTATTTGTGAAAGGGTGGATTCAATGATTCGATTTATATAACTCATTTTCGAGATTCGGTATAAATAAGAACTTAAAATAGGTTTTATTCTGGAATAAATGATTCTCAGAATTCCATTCATCCCCAATATTTAAAGCACACTTGTAATTTCGTTTCATTGCGAGCTATACTTGCAAATCGCAAACTTAATCAAATAAGATATGATTTTTAGAAATGCCTTCAATTTCCGCATATTTGAATAATTGTAATGGTAAAATAACTAGAGTGATATCAATAAATTGATCATTTTAAATGAGCTTCTAAAACAGCCCATCTATCTCTACCGTTCTATAAATCACCAAAACTAAATTTGTGTAACTTGCTTATATTCATTGAGTTTTCTATTATTTATAAATTAAGCATAAAATGTGTAAAAGTAACAAAAAATCATTTTTGTTTCATTTAAACTCTACCGCCACTTAATACAAAAAACCACTTTTCTCATCCGTAGAAAAATAATAATAAAAAATCAAATCAATTTATATTTTCAAGAATCTTTTTAAATGCGTAATTTATCATTAGTTATTTCATATTTAATGAAACATGAATATTTTTGGTGAAATTCGTTCTTGATAGAGATTTAACTCTTTAGCTGCACTGTTAAAAATATTTGGAAATCTACAACACTTCTATCAATACCAGAGTAAGATAAAATTGCAAACATGGTATTGGAATGCCGAAATTGCAATACATGTATCTTAAGTGTTATCAATCGTGAAGTCACCGTTCAGCATTCCAATACATGTGTTAGAGCGTTTGTAAAACAAAAATTGTGCACAAGGAATTCACGGAATTCAAGAAATTCGTGAAGTGCAAGGAATTAATTGAATTGGAAGAAATTCACGGAATTCATGGAAATCATGGAATTCGCGAAATTCACGTGATTTAAAAAATGTGCGTAATTCTGGAAATTCACGACTGTTGCGAAATTCACGTAATTCATGGACTTAAAGCAATTCACGAAATTTTTTGAATATATGGACTTTAAGCAATTCACGAAATTTGTTGAATTCATGAAATTCAAGGAATTCGCGAAAAATCACGGATATCACTGGATTATTGGTATTTATGTCATTCATAGAATTGATGTAAATTACGGAATTCATGGAATATATGAAATCTGCTAGATTCATGTAATTCGTGGAATAGGATATAATTATTAAATTTCATTTATTTCGCAAATTCCATAAATTCTACGAATTCCTTGAACTTGATGAATTTTTTGATTGCCGAGAATTGATAAAATTTCGTGAATTCCTTAAATTCCGTGAATTCTATTAATCTTCCGAATTTCGATTTTTTAGAAAATACAATGAAATCCGTGAATTCCATGAATTTGGACAATTTCTTGAATTCCATGAATTTCGTAAAGTCCATGAATTGAGTAAATTTCGTGACTTTCTGTAATTTCACGAACTCCTTGATATCATACATTTAGTGAATTCAGTTAATTCCGTGAATTCTTAAAATAATTTAAATTCTTTCAATTCCGTGAATCCAATGACTTGCAGGAGTTACGTGAATTCCACGAATTTCTTAAATTTCGTGAATTCGTTGAATTCTGTGAATTTCTTTAATTTCAGGAATTCCGTAAATACTTTGAATTCCGTTAGTTCCACGAATACCGTAAATTCATTTAGTTCCATTAATTCTTTGAACGTCGTGAATTGCATGAATTCCTTGAATTCCGCAAAATTCGTAAATACCGGGCGTTATATGAATTCTCAGAATTCCTGAAATATCATAATGCTTGTAAATTCCGTGAATTCCTTGGATTCTGTAAATTCCAGGCGTTATACATATTCCGTGATTTCATTTAATTTCATAATTTTGGTGAATTCCAAGAATTATTCGGATTCTGTAAGCTTCTTGAAATCCACGAATTCAATTAATTGCGTAAGTTCCGTGAATTCCTCAAATTTCTTGAATTCCGTGAATTTAAAGAATTCCATGTTTCACCTGAATTCCATGAAATCCGTGAATTCCGAGCGTTATATGAATTCCTTGAATTCCTTGAATTTCATCATTTTCTATGAATTCCACGAATTCCTTAAATATCATGAATTTCTTAAATTCCATGAATAGAACAAGTGTTCAAATACTGGTTATTAGACTTTTATTGTAAAATTTCAATTTGCGTTAAGTATATACTACACCCATGTCTGCATTTAGAAACTACAATATTTTGTATCGTAGCGTTACCTTATGTTTCGGAAATAAACTTCCAATACATGAAGTGAAAGTTTCCAACAGAAATTTTTAACAGTGTGGAAATTTAACTATTTTGTAAAAAATTCGTATTTTGTAATTAAAAGTAATTTTCTAAAATAATTATTTTCGGGTGAAAATTGATCTTTATTAATGGAAAATTCAACGAATCTTTTTTTGTATAAAATTCGTATTTTTCGCTTCAAAATGCAACTACTAAAAATACAGTCCAGCGGAAGTGGTTTACTCGGGATCACTTCTTATATAGTAAATTACTCTGGGTCATCAAGGATTTTCTAAGAAAACTTAGGTTTTTAGTTGTCTACCAAATAAAATGAATTATAAACGAAATACATAAATTTTTATCGATGCTGTTGTGTTTTTTACTGAAAAAGATTAATTTTCCACCAAAAATGAAATAGTTAAATTTTCATTTAAAAAATTGTATCCAACCAAATCAAAACGATAATTTTTCTACAAAATAGTACATTTTTAACCAAGGATATTTATTTTAAATTAAAAACAGTTAAAGTCAACCAAAAATTACGAATTTTCAAGAAAATAGTTAAAAACTCAACCAAAATCATATCATTTTTCTTTAAACTAGATTTATTTCCAACTCAGCAGTAATTGAATTCTAAAACAAAACATTAATTTCCAACCAATGAAATTAATTTTCTATCTAAAAAATTAATTATAAGAAAAATAATAATAAATGATAAAATGTTAAGTAGGATAGTTCATTAAAAAAAAATAACCAAAAAGATTAATTTTCAAGCAAGACTTTTAATTATCTACCAAGAAGAGATCATTTTGTAACGAAATATATGAGATTCAAACTAAATAGTTAAATGCTTAACCCGAAAAGATTAATTTACAAAAAAAATGGAATAGTAGAATATTCAGTGCAAAGTATTAATTTTTAACAATAAAAAAATAATTTTCAACCAAATAGTGAAATTTTTCATAAAAATATTTCAATTTTAAACCAGAAAAAATAATTTTTATTTAAGAAAATAAATTTTCTGCCAAAATAGACGAATTTTTCAACAAAGCAGTGGAATTTGAAAATGAAATTCCAGAATGTTAATTTTTCAAAGATTATTTCAATTGAAACCAAAATCATTAATTGAGACTCCGGATTCTATAACCACGCATAAAATTTGCCTGGCCGCTTCAGGCCGCTCGAGTTGGCCCCTGATGGCTTGAAAATCAGTTTTCGAAAATTTAACTTTTTAAGATATCATTTCATTGGAAATTTCATGGCGCATCTTTTTTCTCTCGACAAAAAAGTTGTATCTTTCACTGTTTCTGTAAAAAATCAAAAAAACTTAATTTTTCAGACAAGAAAATTT
>NC_046664.1:53631781-53637452 GCF_010883055.1 Belonocnema kinseyi
TCGAAAACTGATTTTCAAGCCATCAGGGGCCAACTCGAGCGGCCTGAAGCGGCCAGGCAAATTTTATGCGTGGTTATAGAATCCGGAGTCTCAATTTTTGACGATGAAATTTAATTTTCTGCCAAAAGTATGAATTTTTAACTAAATTCATGAATTATTTCTAAGGTAGTTGAATTTTCAACTAAAAGAGATTATTTTTCGCTAAGAATGAAACGGTTAAAATTTTATTTAGGAAACGTGTTTACAACAAACAAATTTTTTTAAATAGTTAGTTTTGAACCAAAAACATTTATTTTCAAAAAAAAAAGTTAATTGTCAAGAAAATAGTAGATTTTTCTACCCAAGTATTTGCATATTAACACAAAAAGAAAACATTTTCAGAAAACAATTGAATTTTCTTTGAAAAAGATTAATTGATTAACCCATTAATTGAATTTTCAACAAAAAACTAATTTTTTACCGACAAGATTAATTTTGTTTTGACAAATATGAATTTGCAACAAAATAAATGAATTTTCAACCAAGCAGTAGTTGAATTTTCAAATAAAAAAATTTTTAACCATAAATGAAATGGCTAAATTTTTAATAGAAAATAATTTCCTTCCTCTAAAAAAAAATATTAACAAAGTAGTCAATTTTTTAATCCAGAGAAGTGAATTTTGAACTGTAAAGAGGAATTTTTAACAAGAATAATTCAATGGTCATTTGAAAATTAAATTTTCGATAAAAAACAACGATTTTTCAACAAAGCAAATAAATTTGCAAACAAAGAGATGCTGAATTTTTAAGCAAAAAGATCTGTTTACAAATACAAGTCAATTTTTCATAAAATAGTTGAATTTTCAATCGAAATCGGGCATTTTCTATCAAAAAAGGTAAATTTTCAACAACATAGATTACTTTGGATGACACTGGAGCACTTCGATTACATCAGAATCTAGTCCGGATTACCAAAAGGACTAGTGGATTTCCAGAATTGTTTTCCCCGTGTAGGCTAGTTACTGGAATACAAATAAATGAACCTGTGAATGAACCTGTTTCGCAAGACAGTCCCGAAATATCTTTGGTCTCCATTGTCGATCTCGTCCTTCAAGTACTCGTATGAATGAAGGCAGAAATAATGGTATGTCAGGAAGTGGTCCAATAATGGACTCTTCCCTAATTCCATAATTTATTAATTTATTATGCTCTCACATCTAACATTTATATCATGCCATCAGTGGCTATAAATTTAAACTTCTAAGGTGCCAATGTCGTACAAATAACTATAGCAGCCCTTTAATAATGCAGGGCAGTCGCTCCCTCGGCTAATTGATATAACCTGATAATCAATTTCCAGTCTAGCTCATTGAACTATATTTCCGCTTGCGTATGAACGGATTTCTTGTACCTGCATGCTATTCTCATGTCAGTCAGGAGACTACTTCAGTTCAATTATAGAATGAAATATAGCAGGTAATTAGTCATCTTAGACTGGAATATCATTCAAGAAATGTTATTCTACCTATCATAAAAATAATTACCTGTCTTGATGTCTCAACGAATTATTGATAATTTCTCACACTGTACTCCTAAATTGTCCCAAACGAGATTTCCAATTTAATTGTGAGAGAGGAAAGATAATTCTTAGATTGTTAAGATAAATTTTCCTTTATATCCAGGGTGGCCATTTCAATCAAAGAAAAATATTCCCGGTTTTTTCCGGTTCGCAAACATCTTTCACGGTCAACAAAATTCATAAAATCGAACTCTGATGCACTCATTTTTTGTATTTGAAGTCATAATAACTAAGCTGCAAATTAAAGCACTCAAAGTGGAACTCTTGAATTTTAAAACTAAAGTTTTAAAGTTTTCTTAATTCAAAAATGCTGTATTCAAATTTTTAATAATTTACACTTATAACATGGAAGCTACTAACACTTTACAACTGAACACTTTTAAATTAAATGGAGGTACCCTGTCAAGTTAAAAATGTTAAGCTTTCATAAATTTAGGTTCAGTTGCAAAAATATAAATTCAGGTGATCATTTTCAATGCTCTAAACTAAAGTATCAATCAATGCATTACAATTTTTTAGAAACTATAACATTTTAAACTTTTTAAAGCTAGAAATGTTACAAATTGAACGCTGCATGTTTTTTAAATTACATGTCGTTTTAAATTTTTTCAAAATTTTAATTATTGAAAAAAATCTTCAGAACTTCTAAACATCTTTTAAAATAATTCGAACTATACCTAAAATTTTGTCCAACAATTTTTTTTAATATTCTGCAAAATTTTAAAAATGTCCATAAAATCTTCCACATTAATTTTCGATAATTATGTAAATATTTTTAAATATTGTTAAATATTATCTTATAATTAATTTTCCAAATTAATAAATCATTTCCAATTTTCCTAGGAATATTTTTTTCATTCTTCTAAATAAAGAAATCTGGCAAAATCTATATTTGGTTTCAAATTGGGCCGTGGAATATTTTCATTGAAATTTTGGTACGAATAGCCGGATTTTGGCTGTATACGTAGACTCTGCGTTTAAAGTACAGTGAAACTCTTATATAGCACCGATTTCGGGGATGACGGTGGGTGGGAACTAACTCATTATAGCCAGCTCCTCGTTTGTTTATTCACGGCTAAGTACTCACCTGATGGACAACCGCAGACCCCGCTCACTCCACGCAGCTCCTGTTACACCTACCTATGGGGCGGCTTCAATTCTCGGAAGGGCTATGGAAGGACTATAGAAGGGCTATTAAAGGATTTCACTGTATTAATTTTTTTCAAATAGAGCAATTAAAATTGTAACGCTCAAAGTTTAATTTTTCTTTTTTGAGGTTTCAATCGGGCGTTTACAATTGTTTAAGTGATAAGACTTTTCAACTGAGACAGTTTAATTTTTAATGTTAAAATCTGGAAATTCTCAATCAACAAGGTTTTTTATAAAAAATCTTCGATTTAAAACTTTTCAAATTTTTAATTGTTCAAGTCTTTGAAGATGCATGTTAAAATTGTTTAAATTAAAATGTGCGCTTAAAAATTAAAAATGGAAAATCGTTTACTAATTATTAAAAAACCGGTTAAAATCTAATTTAGACCAATTTTTGTCTACAAGTTTGTAAAATTCCCGGTCAAAAAATAAATTCACTTTCATGGGTTTTCCAGTTCAGCGGCCACCCTGATCTTTATTTCATCATTTTTACATTGTTTATTACCTAATTATCTTTCTAATTAATCTAATTTATTTTCTCAGTTTTTTCCACCTAAACTTTCCATTCTCTCATATGTGCACTCTCTCATTCTTCTTCTGTATCTCCTCTAATTAATCGTACCTTCAAAACCTAGAAGGACTCCTCCAGTCCCTCCTTACCTAAACTGTTCTTAACATTCTCTTACAATCTTCCTATCATCTCCTACAACTATACCACACATGCTCCAATGTATCCTCTACAGTCAACCCATTTACATCTTCTGGATTATCACTAGTCATCCTTTTCCCAATAAATTGATTCTTCTGCATCATTTCCCAGTTTCCATCTAGATATTCTTACCTACAACCCCTCCTCTCCTATACCTTTTCTCTATATTCTGTGAATCCTCTTTTTATCACCTGATACCATTTATTGAATATTCATTCTACTGCCCCTCTTCCTCTGTCTATTACCTGATTCTCTTTGTCTCTTTTAATTCGTCAATATCCTCCTCATCCTATCCCGCACTTTCCATAAAACTCTCTTCTTTCTTCTTTTCATTGCATTAACTGTACTGCACTCCTTTCACTTTGTACCACTTTTTTTTAACACATTCTCGCAAACTCTGCTTCCTTTACAACACTTAGATTCTCTTCAAACGACAATTCTTTTCTAACAAGAAGGTATTTAATCTACCCATAATATCCTTGTAATATATCTCCTCATCAACCTCTTTATCTTCTTCCGTATTAAACAACCTCTTTCGCCTACTTTAATCTATATTAAATCTTCCCTTTCCTAGTCCCTATTTTTGCTCTATTACCCACGCCACTTTCTTAATTATTTCTGTAATACGCGTCCAATGTTCACCATATTTAAATTCCTTTACTCCCTTTATCTTTCTACGTCTCCAAAGTTTTATCTATACCTCTTCTCTGCCCAATGATTCAAATACCGTCTTTAAATCCACGAGCATTGCTGTTATCCCTTTCTTTCTTTTGATCCTTCTTTTTATTAATATAGTATAGGACGTAAATATTCTGAGTAACTCCTATGTATTTGCTAAATCCTTTCTTATTCGGCAAAATTAAGTCTTTTTCTCTAAGTCCTTCTTTTTTGTCTTTGATTTGGCATCAACTTCACCCCTTTATAATCTTTAACCCCTTTTCAATTTTAATTCTTGCACTATTGGCACTACTATCCCTTCTCTCAGTATATTTGGAAAACACTCCCCTCTCCATGCCTCCTATCAAATTATCCACGCCCACTTCTCCAATTCCTTTCCCCGTATTTCAAAAGATTATTTAGAATTTTTAATATATATATCTGATGCATTTCCAGCTTTTATTGACCCCACAGCATTCACTATTTCTTTCTATTTAATATCCTTTTCATGTATTAACCTACCCTTTCATGCCCTTCCGTTATTTTCTCCTCTCTCTCTCTCTCTCTCTCTCTCTCTCTCTATTTGATACTTATTAAACATCTTCTTCCATGTTGCCTTCTTTTACCTCCTCAAACCTTTTGTTTTCTTCCTTTCATTCTACCTTACAACTCATTGTATTCTTTTTTCTTTCTTCTGCATTCTTCTGCACTTCTCTTTCTGTCTCTCCATTTTTCTGATTTCTTTCCTCACATCCTTTTTTGTCCTAATAACCCTCATCCCAGCTACCTTTTTTTTTCTCTTTGCTGATTTCTTTCTCAGCAATATCCTTTAATATTCTTTCTATCACACCACCATCATAAGTGCAATTTTAGTTATTGTGAACCATAGCTGAAATTGCACTTCTTACCAAGACTGTGATCTGATTGGCTGATAAACATTAATATTTGTACTTTATGGTAAGGTGAGTGCATATGAGAATTGAATTAATTTCAATTGAATTAGATTGAATTTAATTGATTTGGAGTGAAGCGGAGTGGATTGTGCTGCAATGAAGCGAATTACAGTGAATTTTATTGGATTATATTGGATTGGAGTGGATCAACTTGGATTAGAATGAGTTGGATTGGAATGCATTAAATAAGAATAGAATGAATTGGATCAGACTATATTAGATTAGATCGAATTGGATTGGATTAGGATGTATTGGATTGGATTAGATTATATTGGATGGGATATTATGGTATGGGATGGTATTGTATGGGATGGGGTGTGGTGGGGTGTGGTTGGGTAAGGTGGGGTGGGATTATGTTGGTTAGGGTGGGATGAGTGGGGTGGCGTGGGACGAGATGGATTCGATTCAATTGGATTGGATTGAATTGGATTGGATTGGATTAGATTGGATTGGATTGGATTGGATTCGATTGGATTGGATTGGACTAGATTGGATGGATTGCATGGATTGAATTGGATTGGATTGGATTGGATTGGATTGGATTGGACTGGACTGGACTGGACTGGACTGGACTGGACTGGACTGGACTGGACTGGACTGGACTGGACTGGACTGGACTGGACTGGACTGGACTGGACTGGACTG